>NW_015172634.1:13275-16017 GCF_001447785.1 Gekko japonicus | reverse complement strand
TTGCACCAGCTGGCATCCCTCAATGCCAACTGCCAGGAGTCCCTGTGATGTTTCAGTGCTCTCTTCCTTGAGTCACGACCAGCAATTGCTTAGCTGGAGATCTGATCTGACCCTGGGGACAAGGGACCATAGGAGCTGTGAGGAGGGGCTGTGGCTCACTGGTAGAGCACCTGCTCAGCATGGAGAAGGTCCCAGGTTCGATCCCCAGCATCTCCAATTCAAAGGATCAAGTAGCATGACAAAGACCCCTGCCTGAGACCAACACTCCCTCTAACCTTTGGAGTCTTGTGAGCAAAAATTCAACTCTGTGAGCTACCGGCATTAAAGTGGTGAGCGAGCGATTTGGCTGCTGCATCAATCAGTTTGCCCTGGAGCCCTCCTTCCTGAGCTAAGACAAAAATGTGTGAGCCGGAGGCTAAAAAACTGTGAGCTAGCTCACACTGACAGCTTAGAGGGAACACTGCCTGAGACCCTGGACAGCCACTGCCAGTCGGACCAGACAATACCCGAGAGCTGCTGCCACCCAGTTTGAGTAGACAATACGTTCCTGCAAAACGGAGCTCTTCCACCATGCTTTCGATTAGGAGCCGCCAGTGATAAATGAATGGACCTATGATATATTGTTGGATACCGTCTTTCATTTAAGGGATTGTTTAATGAATGCCACCATCTACCTTATTCTCTATGCTACTATTTGATGTCGTTTATATGAATTTTATTGTATTTATGCTTTTATTGTATTTTAATACCTGTAAGCCGCCTTGAGCCAGGGATGAGCAGAACTTCTTTATTTCATCCCGTTATTAATTTATTAAGTACACCCCCCACCTTTCTTAAGGGATCTCAGGGTGGGGGGGATGTACTCCCCCATTTTATCTTCACAACAACCCTGCAGGTAGACAAGGCTAGGAGAGAAGGACTCTCCCCAAGTCACCCTGTAGTGAGCAGGGATTTGAATTAGCTTGAATTAGAAGACTCTCACAACTGGCTCTTGACTCCTCCTTACTCCTGGCCTTTGGGGAAATGTCTCAAACTAATCCTGGCATTGCTGCAGCCTGCGGCTTCTTGTTTTCATTAGCTGTGCCACCCCCCCCCCCCCCCGACACTTTTTGCTTCCTTGGCCAGGACATATTACACACATTAGATGCAGCATGACAGAATGCTGGAGGAAGAGAAAGAAGGAGGAGGAGGAGGAGAAAGAGGAGAAGGAGGAGAGGAGAAGGAGGAGAAGAAGGAGGAGGAGGAGGAGGAGAAGGAAGAGAGGAGAAGGAGGAGTAGGAGGAGGAGGAGAAGGGGGAGGAGAAGGAGAAAGAGAAGAAGAAGGAAAAGAAGAAGAAGGAGAAGGGGAAGGAGGAAGAGGAGAAGAAGAGTTGGATTTATTCCCCACTCTTCACTACCAGAAGTGGTCTCAGAGCAGCTTACAATCACCTTCCATTCCTCTCCCAACAGACACCCTGGCTTCACGTGAAGGAGTGGGGAATCAAACCCAGTTCTCCAGATTAGAGTCTGCCACCCTTAACCACGACACCGAGCTGGCTCTCAATCTCAGAGCAATCATACATTCATGACAATTCTTTTTGTGTGGTGTTTTACTGATGTGTGCATGCACTCCTGTGCATTGGTAAAAACACTGCACAAAACACAGTCTGGGTGCAATCATGACGTTGCGAAGGGCTCCCTTCCTATCTGAGTAACGAGAAGTTCCAGGGGACAGAGGGCAGATTTGGTTTCCTACGGAGGAGAGAAAGCTGGACTGGAGTCCGATGCCATTTTAGTAATGTTTGCTTTATTCACAAACATGCAAGGAGAGGCAAAGAACTGTCTACACGGCAGAAGACCTGTTACTTCACATCAGATCCCCAGAGAGAGGAAGGAGAGATCCTGCACTTGAACCAGCTCACAGCTCTCTGTCCGCTTTTCTGTTGAACTCCATCCACAAATGGATACGACTCATGTCTGTTCTAAACCAGGAGGGTTCCTCATTCATTAGGTTCACTTTAGAAGCTAGACTGTGTTATCTGAAACTCATAAACCAAGCACAAAACTGAAACAAGGGGAAGGTTAGAAGCATTCCTAGCAAAGATCCTGATTTGCGGGTATAAATGAAGTAAATAAAAATAAATGAAGTCCCATGGTTGGAACTCCAGGTGAATTATTTGGCTCTAAAAACAGCTGCAGGAAGGATTAGGATTTCAGGGCTGGGGAAAGAGCAGGTTGTTAATAGAGTAGGTTAGAGGTATAGTTTCTTGGTGTACCAGAGGGGGCAATAGACTAATCTCTCTATGGGAAAGGATGTAAAATGGCTGAATGAAGAAGATGGTATTAAATTCCTAAAACCTTGTGGTGCAAACATGGGTTAACTCCATTCCTCACCCACACATAAACAGTGCCGGTTTTGTAATCAGAAATGATGCTTTCCCAGCACTGTTCTTTTTTCCATAAGGAGAAGCCATTTCCAACCAGGGGAACAGTATCGGATTAAAGAGTTAACCCTCCCCATTTACCAAGCACAATGGCTTCATACCCAAAGGGTTTTCTACGAAATGACCCCTGCTTCCACTTATTATTGCAGTTGCCCCAAGCAATTTCCTTCAGTCCCGGGTGCAGTCCAGCCAGTCACAAAGTTTGAAGCCATTTATTTATTTAGATTTATATCCCGCCTTGCCTGATTATTTGCATTTATATCCCACCCATCCCGTGGGCGGGCTCAGGGCGGGTAACATAACCGAAATGAATACCATT
>NW_015172634.1:1657-12610 GCF_001447785.1 Gekko japonicus | reverse complement strand
AATAGCACCTTTAAGACTAACCTTTAAGACTAAGACTAACTGAGTGGTGGGTGTGGCCTTATGACACACTTCCGGTGATGGCAGGGTGTGTGGCCTTATGACACACTTCTGGTGATGTCAGGGGGTGTGGCATATGCTAATGAGTTCCCCTAGCTCTTTTTCTACGAAACAACCCCTGCTAACGTGAGTCTGCACAGGCGCTGATGTCAGCAGGCGCGCCGCCGCATTCTGCACCAGTCGTAATTTCCAGATCAGCTTCAAGGGTAAGAACATGGCAGTTCTTCAGTCAGAAGAACAGAGGCAGCACTTTCTCTTCAGGACTCGAATTCATTTCCTGGCCTGGCATGCCAAGGCTGGTGGTGAAGCCACTGTGGAGCTGGTTGGTCCGATCCGTTTATGGATCCATCTGCTTCGGCCACTGGGGAACTGATATGACTTGCCCATCAGACTGGTCAAGCTTGCCGCAGATTAACAGACCATTTGACTGTGGATTGTTGGAAAGATGTCCTGCAAGCCACTGGCTGGTTCACATTCACATTCCACAGTATTCACTGCAGTTCAGCGTCTTGACCACTTGCGCCACCGCAGCTCCTAACATACTTAACATGCACACATATTAATTTGGGTCTGCATTCATCTCAGGGCCAGAAAGAGAAAGTACCCTCTTGTATCTTGAGACAGGTACACAAAGGGAATGCGGGGGGGAGGGGGGGGGAGGCACAGTTCAGCACAAAAAACTGCCTATATCTATAGAAATGCAGATGGACCTCCAACTAGGAGAACCAAGCCAGCCCTGCATCCAGCTCACAAGAGTCAAGCCTATAAATGTGGGAGAACTGCCAGAAGTACAAGCTGGGTTTCGAAGAGGTAGAGGAACTAGAGATCAAATTGATCTTGTCCACGGGGTCGCGAAGAATCGGACTCGACTATGCGACTGAACAACAACAACTGCATGTGTGAATGAGCCACTGGGTGGGTTGAATATCAGACCCCAAGCCTGCACCCCTGATATTTTCCAGTGGAATAAGCTTGCACATTCACCTGAGAGTCAGTGTGTGGCATGCATATGTAAACCAGTGGCATGACAGATTCTCAGAGGAACCTATACTGGAATTCCTTTCACCCCAGAATTCATATCATGGTTGCATGAATTTGGGTCTCATTTGAAATGTGGTGTTGGAGGAGAATTTTATCAATACTGTGGACTGCCAAAAAGAGAAATAAGTGGGTTCTAGATCAAATTAAGCCCGAACTATCCCTTGGATTCCAACCCTCTCACCATCCTGGTTGCCCTCTTCTGGACACGCTCGAGCTTGTCAACAAGAACAAAAGCTCTTCCTTTGGGATAGCGAGGGACAGTAAGGTTATCCCAAGTCATGGGGGAGGAGAAAACCAGAGGTTATTAAAATGCAGGACATGAGGAAGAAGCTCTCTGGGCGCAATCACACATGGAATTAGCTGCGCCATAGGCGTGAATGCTGGGCTATTGTAAGGGTGCAGTCAGACGCCAACATCTGCCAAACATCCCGCTCCCGTCGGCAACCCGTTTTGCTCCACTGCAGAAGTGGAGTAAAAAGACACCGTGGAAAACCCAGTAGCGAACGGGTTTGCTACGGGCCAGGAATGGACTTTCTCCTGTGTGATCATGCCAGCACGCTTCCATGGTGTTGGGATGGTCTGATCGGGCCATCCCAACTCCATGCCGTTGTCCCCCCCCCCATGCGCATCATCGCACACTGCATAGGGAGCACGCGGTGCAGAGATGCGAATCATCGATCCCTTGTTGAAGCGCACCAGAAATACGCTGCAAAAAAACCCCCCAAACCCGACTCACTCGCGGTTGCATCTGATCATGCAGTGGCAGGCTGCCCCCACAGCTCCCAGGGACTATTTGATCGTGCAAATGCAGGTCAAATTCCTGCAGAGCAAATAGTCTCGCTTCCCCCTCCCCACATTATCTTGCACATGTGAACAATGCCTCTCTCTTCTACAGCTTCTGACCAGGGAGTCACATGCTGTGCAGGATTGAGCTTTTACCTAGAGTCTCCATCTTATCCACGTGGCAAGGGGAACAATGGGGAAAAGACCCAATCAAAGAACTAAGGTAATGCTGAATATTAAATTTATTCCCACGGAAGTGGTACCTATTTATCTACTTGCTTTCGAACTGCTAGGTTGGCAGGAGCTGGAACTAGAGATGGGAGCTCACTCCATCTACACCTTTTCTTTGTACTCTTGCTTAGCCTGAATGCTTGAACAAACCATGTGTACTCTTTTTATTCATGTATTCAACTTCCTTATATTTCAAATGCTGGTCTCTGAAAACACACCATATCTATTTGGTCTTGCTATCTGAGTGTGGTAAGGGGTAGAGGCAGCAAACAAGTGAGTTTACCATCCCTGGAGTGAGATAGCTCAAGAGTGTGGACTTGTGATAGATTACTCTCCAGTAGGTTTTAGGAGCGAAGCAGGAGGCGTGGCAGGTAGGTGAAACCTCTAGATAGCTATGTAGGTACAGAGTACTAGATATGCAATGCTGTTTATCAGGTAGGTTTGCCAACCTCCAAGGGGGGCCTGGAGATCTCCTGGAATTCTGATTAATCTCCAGACTACAGAGATCAGTTTCCCTGGAGGAAATGGCTGCTTTGGAATGTGGATTCTACATACCCAGCTGAGGTCCCTCTCCTCCCTAAACTCTGCACACCCTAGGTGCCACCCTCAAATCTCCTGGAATTTCACAGTCAAGAATTGGGAATGCGATTAGTAGGAGGTATTCTCAGAGTTGCTATTTGGAGCAGAACTTACCCTGGTTTGTTTTCAGTACTCCCCAGGGATCAAGGTGTAGGGGCAGCCTCACTGATTTGAGACCTGGGAAGGCTGCAGAGTTTTCCACCTCCCGGGGACCAACAAGAAAGAAGAAAACCTAAAACAGCTGTCTCTCCAAGACTCAATAATCCTTTGTTAAATGTACTGGCAAGTAACTACAGGAAAAGGACGCCAGATCAGACCTCATTTGCTTTGATGCAAGACAAAAGCAAACAAGGAGGGTGTGTCTCTTTTCTTAAAGGGAAAGTTACTAAGATAGCAAAACATTTGCAAATATCAAACTCCCCAGTGAATAAGGAGGGGCTTTTCAGGGGGGCTTTTGTGTCATTCTTGATTCACTCAGAGAACAAGCTGTGTGGCACACCTTGGAAATGTGGGCATATAAAATTTAATAGCTGATAACTCCCCAAAGGGCCTTCTTGACAGTATTATCAATGCAGCTTGACAGAACTACTAATGCCTCCTTGCAAACTGTCAAAGTGTCACAAATTAATTAAATGTTAGCTCTGATGATTCAATGCGCAGGGGGCGGGGGGGGGGACCGGAATGCTAAGTGAAGCAGAAGCGCTCCTAGCTATTCTCCGGTTGCCCTTGGTGAAGGCTGCAGAGGGGTGGTGGAGTGCACTCCACTCTGACCCCCGCGACCCCTGATGTCTCTCGAAACAATGTGCTTGTGGAGACTTTGGTGGCATTTGAATGCAGGGGCTCTATATGGCTTTTGGAATCATCTCTCCTGGACCAAAATAGGAGGGTACACAATTGAAACATGATTTTGGTTACATGTACCGTCTCTGGCCTCAGCTCCTGCCAGTTCGAAAGCAAGAAATTGCAAGTAGATAAATAGGTACCGCTTCAGTGGGAAGGTAACAGCGTTCCATGCACCTTGGAATTTAGTCATGCCGGCCACATGACCATGGCTTGGAATGGGAGATGAGCACCGCCCCCTAGAGTGAGATTCGACTGGCTTTCGAGCAAGGGAAACCTTGACCTTTTTTACCTGATTTGGACACAAGGCAATGTCATATGAGGCCTACACAGCACATCCTCGCTTTGTGTCACTGATATTTCCCAGAACATAATTTTCACTTGGTCTCATATTGATGAATATGAGTATTGTAATAATTGAGCCTATGTGTAACATTTATGCTTGAAAGATGGAGTAGATATAAATTACCTACCTACCATTTTCTTCTCACTTTGACACAGAGAGTACTCCATCTTTCTGTGTTATACCTCTGAGGATGCCAGTCACAGTTACTGGCAAAACGTCAGGTCCTACAATGCCAAGACCACAGCCACACAACCCGGAATATCCACAGCAATGAATGAACTCCAGCCGTGAAAGCCTTTGACAACATATAGATGAAATAGGTTGTGACATTGTAATGGGAAGATATGCATGCAGAATGTTAAACCAGAACTTAAATATTTTTACATTCCTCCCCCCCTTCCTTTCCCCTTCCATGCTTTCTTTATATAAACTAATAAAAGAATGCTCTCTGGAGAGGGGCCATGGCTCAGTGGTAGAGCATCTGTTTGTCATGCAGAAGGTCCAGTGTTCAATCCCCAACATCTCCAGTTAAAAAGGACCAGGCAGTAGGTGGTATGGAAGACCTCTGTCTGAGACCCTGGAGACCTGTAAAGAGGGGCTGTGGCTCAGTGGTAGAGCATCTGTTTGTCATGCAGAAGGTCCAGTGTTCAATCCCCAACATCTCCAGTTAAAAAGGACCAGGCAGTAGGTGGTATGGAAGACCTCTGTCTGAGACCCTGGAGACCTGTAAAGAGGGGCTGTGGCTCAGTGGTAGAGCATCTGTTTGTCATGCAGAAGGTCCAGTGTTCAATCCCCAACATCTCCAGTTAAAAAGGACCAGGCAGTAGGTGGTATGGAAGACCTCTGTCTGAGACCCTGGAGAGCCTCTGGCAGTCTGAGTAGCCAATGCGGACCTTGATAGGCTGATGGTCTGCTTCAGTATAAAACAGAACGGCTGGATTAGAGTCCAGTAGCATCTTAGAGACCAACAAGATTTCAGGTTATGAGCTTTCAAGAGTCCGAGCTTCCAACCAACACAGCTACCTTCTGAAACAATATAGAGCAGCTAGCTTCATCCGTTCATCTGAGCAGGGCAGCGCGAGAGCACCTGCTTGGCATGCAGAAGGTCCCAAGTTCAATCCCCGGAATCGCCAATTAAAAAGGACCAGGCAGTAGATGAGTGAAAGACCTCAACCTGAGACCCTGGAGATCTATAAAGAGGGGCTGTGGCTCAGTGGTAGAGCATCTGTTTGGCATGCAGAAGGTCCAGTGTTCAATACCCAACATCTCCAGTTAAAACCCCCCAAGCACCAAGAATACACAGCATCCCTGCCGCAGACATAAGAACATAAGTGAAGCCATGTTGGATTAGGCCAATGGCCCATCCAGTCCAACACTGTCTGTCACACAGTAGCCAAAACCCAGGGGCCATCAGGAGGCCCACCAGTGGGAGCAGAACTCCAGAAGCCCTCCCACTGTTGCTCCCCCCCATGCACCAAGAATACAGAGCATCACTGCCCCAGGCTAAGAACATAAGAGAAGCCATGTTGGATCAAGCCAATTGGCCATCCAGTATAACAATCTGTGTCAGACAGTGGCCAAAACCCAGGTGCCATCAGGAGGCCCACCAGTGGGGCCAGGACTCCAGAAGCCCTCCCACTGTTGCCCCCCAAGCACCAAGAATACAGAGCATCACTGCCCCAGACAGAGTGTTCCCTCTACACCTTGTGGCTCAGAGCCACTCTGCCCCCCAAGCACCAAGAATACAGAGCATCACTGCCCCAGACAGAGTGTTCCCTCTACACCTTGTGGCTAAGGGCCACTCATGGACCTCTGTTCTTAAGAACATAAGAGAAGCCATGCTGGATCAGGCCAATGGCCCATCCTGTCTAACGCTCTGTGTCACACAGTGGCCAAAACCCAGGGGTCGTCAGGAGGCCCACCAGTGGGGCCAGGACTCCAGAAGCCCTCCCACTGTTGCCCCCCCCAGCACCAAGAATACAGAGTGTCACTGCCCCAGGCAGAGTGTTCCATCTGTCCCTTGTGGCACATAGCCACTCAAGGACCTCTGCTCCATCTGTTTATCCAATCTCCTCTTGAAGCTGCCTGTGCTTGTAGCCGCCACCACTTCCCGCGGCAGTGTCAGGATATGTGAAACCTTTCCATTTTATTTGCCCAGCTAATTCTCCCTTCGCACATACTGGCATAATTTGGGGGGGGGGGGCGACGACACATCAGCAAGCGGGGAATATGTGATTTTTCACAATGTTGATCCAAAATCACTGTGGCAGATTGCACACATATTATCCCTCTCAAATTGGCCTAATTTCCTGTCGGGCTCTCCATTCAAAAGCGTAGATGCCTCTCTGAGCAGTATCACAGTAGCATTGCTGGCGCGGCCCTGCAACAGCTTGGACATCGAGACACTGCTCTTTTGTGTGTGTGAAACAAAGTTTGAGTCCAGTGGCACTCCTAAGACCAACAGAGTTTTCATTCTGGGTATCAGCTTCTGTGTGCAGCACATAAAAGCTTATAGCCAGAATAAAACTTTGTTGGTCTTTTTCTTTTTCTTTCTCCCTTCAAATTTTTATTTATGTTGTTTTACATCATTCTTCTCAGATGTATCGCTTACAATAAAGTTGTTACCATTCTTTTGAGTCTATTACATTACTTCTTTTTTAACCATTTATACAGTCTAGTCCATCTTTCTTTAAATATATCATCATCTTTTCCTTGTACAATCAATGTCAATTTGTCCATCTCTGCTATGTCCAACAGTTTATATATCCATTCTTCTCTTGAGGGTATTTTTTCTTGTTTCCAATACTTAGCAAAAACAATTCGAGCTGAAGTTAACATATATGTTATCACATATTGATCTATTTTATTACAGTGATCTGGTAAAATATTGAACAAATAAATTTGTGGTAGGTATATATGGTAAGAAGTACCAACATTATATTTACATTTCCAGCAGTTTTTTGAGGCATTTGTGTAACACTTAGCTATTTTATCTGGTGACCAGTGCCAGTGGACTCAGACTTCATTCTGCTGCTTCAGACCAACACAGCTACCACATGAATCTCTCTCAAAGTGTGTGTGTGTGTGTGTGTGTGTGTGGCCCCGATCACATCGGCTGGATAACGGGGGGGATTCTTCTCTTGAGGGTATTTTTTCTTGTTTCCAATACTTAGCAAAAACAATTCGAGCTGAAGTTAACATATATGTTATCACATATTGATCTATTTTATTACAGTGATCTGGTAAAATATTGAACAAATAAATTTGTGGTAGGTAAGCTAAGTCTATATCCAGAATTTCACATATAGCTTTATGTGTTGTGTGCCAGTAGTTTTGTGTTGTACTACACCTCCACCATATATGGTAAAAAGTACCAACATTATATTTACATTTCCAGCAGTTTTTTGAGGCATTCGTGTAACACTTAGCTATTTTATCTGGTGACCAGTGCCAGTGGACTCAGACTTCATTCTGCTGCTTCAGACCAACACAGCTACCCACATGAATCTCTCTCAAAGAGTGTGTGGCCCCAGTCACATGGGCTGGATAATGCGGGGAGGGCGGGGTTCCTTCCCTCCGCGCCTTCGCATCAACGAGGAGCCGAAGGGAAAAGCCACGGCAGTCGCGATCACACCGAGGGACTCCGGAGGCAGCCCGTGGCAAACCGGTTGCTAGTACCTCCGAGCAGGTAGTTTTTAATCCCGCATTTTCGGCGGCATGCCACAGGTTTGCCACGGGTGCGCTCCACTTCCCAGATGTTGCGGTGTGATCGTGCCCGGATAATCCACCATGCACTCGTAGCTCTCCCGCAGCAAATCCTCCATGTGAACGCGGCCTGTGTGTGTTTGGAAGGCACTACAATTACATTCTGCCTCCTACAGTTTTCATTCTGGGTCAGAAACAAGCAGGGATGACCCAGCTTCACAAACTGCTCCCCAGTCAACTAGTTGATGCTGAAATACACTTGCAAGTGCAAAGCCCAAGAAAGCAAGACCAACTCTGTCACTGGCGTGGAGGGAGATTGGAAAGAACACCTGCAGGCTTCGATTTAAAGCTCTTCCCCTCCCCGGGTTCAGATACTTTCCCTGCAGTCTCCTTAACCTTTACTTTCATTTCAGAGAAGAGGATAAAGAAAATGTAGCGGATTCCTGGGGATAGAAGGATTCTGGAGTTTATTGCTTTGCTCTGAGGGGCGGGGGCAGGGGGAGGACTCCTTGGACAGAAAATTGCATTCTCGAACGGAAAGGTGCATAAGGCCAAGAGAGCAGGCAGAGACCAGCTTGCCTGGATGCCATCTTGCAAGACGGTAGAGCTGCAAATCTACTGGTGGAGTCCTGAGGTCGCTGAAATTCTAACTGACCTCCAGATTACAGAGATGAGAGACCCAGGAGAAAATGGTCGCATTGGAGGATGGACTCTGTGGCCTTGTATTGCATTGAAGGCCGTCTCCTCTTCGAACCCCGCCTCCCCCAGGCTCCACCCACAAATCTCCAGGAAATTCACAACCTGGTGTTGGTGACTCTAGAAGATGATGTGGATAAATCAGATTAGAGCAACCTGGGGCCAGGCAGAAATATCTTTCCAGCCTCCCTGGGAATGCACTGATGCGAACACTTGCAAACTGAGAGCCAGTCTGGTGTAGTGGTTAAGTGCCTGGACTCTAATCTGGGAGAACTGGGTTTGATTCCCCACTCCTCCATTTTGCAGCTGCTGGCTGACCTTGGGCAAGCCATAGTTCTTGAAAAAGAGCAGTTTCTGTCAGAGCTCTCTCAGCCCCACCCACCTCCCAGGGTGTCTGTTGTGGGGAGGGGAAGGGGAAGGAGTTTGTAAGTCGCTCTGAGACACCTTTGGGTAGTGAAGAGTGGGGTATAAATCCAATATCTTCTCTTCTTCTTCAAATGTGGAGGGCTGGGACTGTTAGAATGCTGCAGAACGGAACAATTTTCCAGAAGGGGGTCCCCTCCAGTGAAATGGTTGCAATTATGAAAATATAAAGTTGCCTTTTGTGGAATCTCACCATTGGGCCTTCCAGCCCTGGGCTCTCAAACTTTGACTGATGGCAGCAGTTCCCCCAGATCTTTCCAGTTCTGTGAACTGAGAGCTTTGCATGTGGGACTGGACTGCTGGCCTCCAGCATGCAAAGCAGGGACGGAGTGCTGTCTTCATTATTATTAATGAAATTAAGCTTAACGTTCACTGAAATAACCTTGTGCCAGTGAAATGAGGCAATATTGATTCAACGTCTGACATCTTCTCTTCCCTTCTCTCTCTCTCAAGTAGCACCCATTTGCATAATGGAGAGGCACAGCAGTTCGCTGCCAAAGGCCCAAACGTCCTCTTTTTTAAAACAGAGTCCGCTATACCTGTGACTAGGGTTGCCAGCTCCAGATTGGGAAATACCTGGAGATTCTGGGGGCGGAGCCTGGGGAGGGTGGGGTTTGGGGAGGGGAGGGACTTCAGTGGGGTATAATGTCCTAGAGCCCACCCTCCAGAGCAGCCATTTTCTCCAGGGGAACTGATCTCTTGTAGTCTGTAACAATGCAAGATCTCCAGTTCCCACCTGGAGGCTGGCAACCCCACCCATGACCCAGAAGTAAAAGGTGGTTTTCAGCTGGAGAGGGCCCTGAATTGGCTAGTGTGAAGCTGCAGGATGGTGAGAAAGGGATGAGTTTAAATTAGGGTTGTCCATAAGAACACCAGAAGAGCCCTGCTGGATCAAGGTGTGAGGGTTTATCTAGTCCAGCATCCTGTCTCACACAGTGGCCCACCAGTTGCTCTGGAGGGCCAACCACAGGACATAGAGGCCGAGGCCTTCCCCTAAGAAGAACCTCAGAAGAGCCCTGCTGGATCAGACCAGGGGTCCATCTAGTCCAGCATCCTGTCTCACACAGTGGCCCGCCAGTCGCTCTGGAGGGCCAACCACAGGACATAGAGGCCAAGGCCTTCCCCTGAGAAGAACATCAGAAGAGTCCTGCTGGATCAGACCAGGCGTCCATCTAGTCCAGCATCCTGTCTCACACAGTGGCCAGCCAGTTCCTTTGGAGGGCCAACACAGGGCATAGATTGCAAGGCTTTCCCCTATTTTGCCTGCTGGCTCTTCGAGCCAGAGGATTAGTGCCTCTAAATATGGAGGATCCCTTTAGTCACCGTGAATAGTGGCTTTCGAGCCAGAGGATTAGTGCCTCTAAATAGGGAGGATCCCTTTAGTCACCATGAATAGTGGCCGCTGATAGACTTATCTTCCATGAATCTACTGAATCCCCCTTTTAAGCTCTTCATTCTTGTGGCCGTCACTATATCCTCTGGCAGCAAATTCCACGTTTTAATCACTCTCTGTGTAAAGTCGTGTTTAATCAATCTCTGTGTAAAGGAGTCCATCCCAGGTTGGGAAATAGCTGGAGATTTTGCCTCTCCTGTCTTTCTGCGCAATTCTACACCACGGACCACCACGGAGAATATACACTCATGTCTTATGTGGAAAGGGCAGCTCTTGGGGAGCTGACCCCCATTTCTCAATGCATGTTGTTTTGTTATGATTAGTTTGGTACTGAGCTGCAGTTCTGGAGTGCAAAAATGAGATGCATAATAGATCCAGGGCCAATATATGCACCCTCTCTCTCTCTTTGTGTGTGTGTGATAAGCAGGAAAGGAAAGTGGCAAGGCTATTTTATATTCTAGCATTGTTCCAGAACACCAAAAACAAAATCAATCTTGTATGACATGCCTCTCAGTGGCCGTTTTCTCCAGGGCTAAGGGCGACAGTGGATGAAGTCTTAAGTGCCGCTTCCTGCCTTCCTCGAGCCCCAACTGCCGCCCCTCCCCCATGCATGTGCTGAAACTCCTGGCACATGCTGGAGGTGAAAAGTGACCTCTGGTAAGTCAGGCTCTGAGTGTTCAGAATGCTGAAAGCCCCCTAGAGATGGGCGCAGAGAGCCGGAAGGGGCCAGGGAGTTGCAGGGGCCTGGATGCTGTCTTGGCTCTCCTTTCACAGATACGGGTTTTCCAGGAAGCTGGGAAGGGAAGAAAGGAGGGACAACTGGTTGCAAGGAGGAGGAGGAGGAGGAGGAGGAGGAGGA
>NW_015172634.1:0-870 GCF_001447785.1 Gekko japonicus | reverse complement strand
GAAGGAAGGAAAGAAAGAAAGAAAGAAAGAAAGAAAGAAAGAAAGAAAGAAAGAAAGAAAGAAAGAAAGAAAGAAAGAAAGAAAGAAAGAAAGGGCCTGGAGAGCTCCGAGAATCACAACTGTTTCCAGATTTCAGAAATCAGTTACCCTTGGAGGAAACAGCAGGTTTGGAAGATGGACGGTGCCAGGGCTCTTTATGTAGCAGGAACTCCTTTGCATATTAGGCGACACACCCCTAATGTAGCCAGTCCTCTAAGAGCTTACAGTAGCCCCTGTAAGAAGAATTCTGTAAGCTCTTGGAGGATTGGCTACATTAGGGGTGTGTCACCTAATAAGCAAAGGAGTTCCTGCTACAAAAAGAGCCCTGGACGGTGCTAAATAGTGGGTTCTGAGCATGGAGGACCGGACTACGACTTGCTGAACAGGTCACGTTTATTGTATAGCACACAAAAAACACCAACTGGCCCACAAGGCCCAACTATATACACCCACCCCAGACACACCCCTAGTCTCATTGGAGGGTTTAAATCTCCCACCAAAGTTCCTATAGGTGGACTAAAGGTGGCCCAGGATCCTTGGCCCCTATTGTTTGTGGAGCCAAGCTAGGGACTATGCACGCCTAGTGGCGGTCCGCGGGCACAACAGACAGCATAGCATTATACCCTGCTGAGGTCCCTCCCCTCCCCAAACACTGCCTTTCCCAGGACCACCTCCAAATCTCCTGGAATTTCACAACGCTGGGCTGACCACCCAACTCTCAGAGGCAGTGGCTATTTCGCCCAGGATGATAAGCCTGCCGAGTGCTTCTGCTGCTTTCCAGAACTGTGTGTGTAAAGTACATTCAAGTCACAGCCGACTTACAGCAAGTGA
>NW_015172633.1:205915-209328 GCF_001447785.1 Gekko japonicus | reverse complement strand
TGAGTAAGATAAGATAGTCTGAGCAATGGTCTCTAGCTAGAGGTTTTAGTAAAGATTAATAAAATACCTTGGCTAAGTATGGAAAACAGGGAGACCAAAAGACCTTGCATGGAAGAAGCCAGGAGAAGAAGATCCCAAGACAACGCAGAGCGTTCACCTTGGCGAGACTTAACTCCTTCCCCTCTAAGGTGCTCTCTGGTTGTTTCTTGGGACTTCCGTTTTCGGAACGTGTTTGCGATTGTGGACAAGAGATGATAGAAACTATGGATCATATAATGCTTTTTTGTCCTAAGTGGAATAAGGAAAGAGAGAGATACATCATTCCCGTTATGAGAAAAGAAAAGCTTCCCCTCCTTCCTTGGGTAGTTTCAGTGCTATTGTCTGATAACTTCCCTGACAATCAAACCACGGCTATAGTGGCTTCCTTTCTAGCCGCGGTGATTAAGAAAACAAATCTCCCTGAGTTGAATTAGTTTACTGCTGATAACTGTCGACCTATATACAAATTTGATAATTTTAAGTGTGTGGGCTTTTTTGTTTGTTTGTTTGTTTTTTAAATCCTGTATAGTTGCTATGGCTTTCTTGCTAATGCAAGAAAGATTATTATTATTATTATTTCAAAAGCCTTGGGGATCAAACTAGATATTATATAAGAACATAAGAGAAGCCAATGTTGGATCAGGCCAATGGCCCATCCAGTCCAACACTCTGTCACACAGTGGCCAAAAATACCAGGTGACATCAGGAGGGCCAGCAGTGGGGCCAGGACACTAGAAGCCCTCCCACTGTCACCCCCCATCCAAGCACCAGGAATAAAGAGCATCACTTGCCCCAGACCAAGAGTTCCTATCTATATCTTGTGGCTAATAGCCACTGATGGACCTCTGCTTCACATCTTCTGCTTCTGTTTTCTCCAGCTGTTTCTTTTTTTTAAAGGGGGGGGGGGGGATAGAAAGCTGTAACTGGAAATAGGGGGTGGAAGAAGAACTTAACCCAGTTTCTTTCTTTGAAGTCTATTTATTATGAAATATACAAGAATACTTAGACTAAATACCTTGTTCACTATGCACTAATGTTAGTGACAGGCTATGAAGTGTATATATTGCTTGTACATGTCTCCTGCCAAATTTAATTCCTGTCTAGGTGGCAAACCTGACCTTTGTTAGAAAGCGATCACAAGCAAGGGCATACATCTTCACATGAGGAGACGTGTCCCCATTGCTTCAGTGATTTGAAGTAAGACTGCAAATTTTATAAACCAAATTACTGGCTGTGAAATATCACTGAATCCAGCCTAGATGTCTACATTCCACATAGTGTTAGAGATCTTACCTTTTTCCTTCTAATGAGTGCTAAATTTATCCTGACCAGGGAACAACTTGAAACATATATCTTCTATACAATTATAACATAAAAATTTGTGACGATCACACACCAACTAAGAGCAACAACTAGTAACCAAAAGAAAATCATGTTTTTTACTATGACTCCTTTCATTCAGTACACCTGAAGTTCAGTAGGATCTGCTTTTGAAAAATGGAAAATAAAATTTTGTATATTAGCATTTGTGTTACTATTGTACTGGTTGTATATTGTATATTGTACGCTGTTGCACATCAGAAAGCTTGTTTCTGTATTATTTCTAGTTGTTGTTCTGTGTCTAGTTCTAGTTGTTATTCTATGTCTGCCATAGACAACCTGGCAACCAGTGAGAAACTGGGGGGATGGGGGGCATAAGGGGCACCTTTGGTCATGGTGTGACATCACTTCAGGGGGGGGAAAGAAGTGATGTCAGTCCTCTCTAGGAATTGCTGGAAACTCTATGGTAAAACGATAGAGTTTCTGGAGACTCCTAAAGGAGACTGACATCACTTCCAGGTTTCTCCCTGAAATGACATAATATCGCAAGCCCAGCAGCTATTTATTTGCTTATTTTTCACCAAAGTGGTAGCAAGAAACAGGAGCCAGGGGCACGGGGTCTTCTGCTCCCAGCAGGATTTGAAGATAGGGTTGCCAGGTCCCCTCATCGTGCCAGCGGGGAGATTTGGGGGGACATTCTATGGGTGTGCATTAGCACATCGGCAATGTTGGGGGTGATGCTCTTTTTGGGCAAACTCTATGGTAAAAACGGCCTCAAACCAATAAAGTTGTGCTGACATCACTTTCGAGTGACATCAGCATGTTGTGCACAGTATTGGGGTGGGGGGAATTTTCTCCCACCAGGAGCCCATGGAAGTGAGGGATCCCTCGCCCCCACCTGGGGAATGGTATCCCTATTTGGACACCCAATCCAGATGACAGTATCAACATGTGAGTGTGCATGTACTTGTTTAAAAGTCATCCCTCCCCCCACCAGTCTTTCCCCCACCAGTCTTCTGTACATGAAAATTTCAACCTGTGCTGTTATACAGAAAATACAATCATATGGCTTGCAAGGGTTGGAATTAACAACTGATCTCCAGAGAGCAAAGATCAGTTCCACGGGAGAAAGTTCCCCTTTATCTACTTTAATTGGATTTTAAATAGTACCATTTATGTTGTTAACTGCCCAGACCTCTGTGAATTCAGAGGAGGGTGGTATACAAATCTAAAGTATAAATAAATAAATAAATAAAATGGCTGCTTTGGAGAATGAACTTTTAAATATCATTTTTTTTCTCCTGCCAACCGTGGTAGCAGGAAATGGCAGCCAGGGTCAGGGGATCCCCACTCCCTAGTGGAAGCAGAATTTAGTGTTTCCTTAATGGTACCTGCTGTTAGCACTGAAACTGGCTAGCCCAGTCTCATCAGATCTCAGAAGCTAAGCAGGGTTGGCCCTGGTTAGTACTTGGATGGGAGACCACTGAGGAAGTCTGGGGTTGCTCTGCAGAGGCAAGCAAAGGCAAACCACCTGTTTGTCTCTTGCTTTGAAACCCCTATGGGGCCACCATAAGTTGGCTGCAATTTGATGGCGCTTTAAGTACACACACGTGTGCTGTTAATTCTAGTGATTCTTTCGTGACATGACCAGCCTTCCATAACAACTTGCCACAGTGGTGACCAGGGGTCGTTTCGTAGAAAAAGAGCTAGGGGGACTCATTAGCATAACTCATTAGCATATGCCACACCCCCTGACATCACCGGAAGGGTGTCATAAGGCCACACCCCCTGACATCACCAGAAGTGTGTCATAAGGCCACACACACCGCCCACAACAGTCCCGGCCGCCGCCGGCCTTGCAGTTCCACTGCTGAGCCCCATGAGGGGTCCGGCGGTGGACCTTCAAGGCTGGCGGGAGTGCAAGGAAGCCCCGCGAAGGCCCTCCCTGGCCCCAGGCAGGCAGGGGTGGGGAGAGGCAGGGAGGAAGCAACTTACCCTCCCTCTTCTCCTGCCTCCTCCTGGCTGAATGAGGGCCGGAAGCAGGGTGGCCGGAA
>NW_015172633.1:191642-205017 GCF_001447785.1 Gekko japonicus | reverse complement strand
CCTGTGCTATTGCATATTTAAGTTGTCAGGTTGGTTCTGTACTGGTTCTAGCTGTTATTTATTTATTCAATAGATTTCTTAGCTGCCACTCACCCAAAGGGTTTTGCGGCGACTTAAAACATTAAAACTAGATAAATGTTAAAAACAATGTAAAAAAATAACAAATATTAAATATTAAAATTAAATTGTTAAAATATGTGGCTAGCACCATACCACTAACAAAAACAACCCAAATGTTAAAGAATTCAGCCTTGCATGCCCTGAGGAAACTAAACAAGTCCAGCAGGGTGTGGGTGTAATCTAAGAGTGCATTCCACAGGGTAGGGGCCACAACAGAGAAGGCCCCTCCCCTGATGACAGCTAACTGAGCCATCCTGGGGCAGGGTGCCTGCACCTAGAGGATGACTGAAGGGAGTGCTGGGGGTTGCAACAGGAGAGGCAGTCCCATAGGTATGAGCATCCCAGATAGTGCAGTTGCCATAGAATTGGGGACATGTGAGCTGACCATGATGTTCTGGTCAGCAACATGGCAGCTGCATTCTGGCCCACCAGCAGCCTCTGAAGCAGTGAATTGCATTAATCCAATCTGGAAGTGACAAGATCCAACCCCAGAAAAATAAAGAGCCAGGTGGCAGGCCTGGCATAGGTGAAAAAACGTTGACCGTGCTACCATGGAGGCTTGTTTATCCAGTGATACCACATAGTCCAACCACACCCCAAGGCTCTTTACAGAGTCTATGGCCGTCAGCTGGACACTATCGAGACTCAGGAGTGACCCTCTGGCTAGCATCCCAGTCTTTCTCAGCCACACGACCTCCGTCTTGTTATTACATGTTCTGTGGATGTTGACTGTTTAATTGTAGTAACTGTTTTCCAAATCTGTGCTGGAGATTACTTGGAAAATCTTGTATTAAAGTTTATTCCTTAACAGTGTTACTGTATCTTTGTTTAATGCAAATTCTAAAATACCTCAATATAGGGTCCATTTTATATTCTTTTATGTGTTAACATTTTAATGTTTCATGAATTTATCCGTTCTCCTTTTCATTACAGCATCTATTTATTATGTATGTGTTTTTCAATGAGAGAATCGTAAAAAAAAAGAAGAAGAAGAAGTAATCCTTCAAGTCAGCAGCTGTGAAAAGATGGAAAGTCAGATTGGGAGTAAGATAAGCTAACAGTAATTAATTAGGCACAGGTTTCTAAAAAATGTGAGGTGTCAGATATTTCTACTTGATAAACTCATGAATTATATAACACCATCATTCAATAGAGTATAAGGGTCAGAGGCCTACAAGTCCCTGAAATCTCTCTGACAGTTGTTCTCTTAGATCACAAATGGGCAGACTTCAGGCTTGAGGAACTCACCCTCCAGGTCCATCACTAGAGCCAGATGCAAATGGATCCCACCATAAGGTGCAGCTGGTATATCAGTATAAATTCGCATCTGAGGTATTACACAGGAAAGATTTCAGCTGCAAATAATTATTACAGAAAGATCTAGACACAGACAGCCATTTCATACTAGTGTTTTACATGTGCAAACGGTAAAGGAAGGAGCCAAGTGCTGAGACATCAAATGGATTGTACCACTCCAGACGACTGCGGGTGTTTTCCAAAATTCTCCTGCATCAATAATTCCCTGACAGCAGAAAACTAGCATGACGACAACATGTGAAGGTCTAGGCTAGAATCTTTCTTTTTAATGGGCTATTTTTTAATTGCAGGGAATTCTTACCTATGGGAAGATTAAAACTGACACACACACACCCCGCCTGCTGTCTGAAATAGTACAGCCCATGCTACCATCTTACTGCCCTGCATGTGTTCTCCAGGGCTAATGAGGCTAAGAGATTACTGAATAAAACTGTAAGTATGTTGTTTAAACTATTTCTATCCCAGCTTTCTCCATATGAACCCATTTGAAATGGTAATTTGTGTCATACTCTTATATATAAAATATATACCATGATATGGCAACAAATCTGCACGGACTCTTCTTTAAATTTACTTATGAATAATGTAATGGTGCTCAATAGAACCTATATTACATACAATCCATGTTGTTTGTATTAATACAAGTATTACAAAAGACAATATTGTCTACTTCTTACAATAACCCATTGACACAAACAACAGCATGTTCTATTATACAATGCTGCATGTGAAAGATTCTGACGGGGTCCCGCTTTACTTTCAGCCCGTTTCTATGTCTTTATCAAAGAATCCTCACTGCACATAATATAAAAATACGAAAAATACAAAAAGGTCACCAAACAAACAGCAGACATACATTGAAGATACAAATAATCTCTTACAAGTCATTTACTCACCACATAAATTCTACATAGATGGAAGACTTCTGAAATTACTTCTGTGGTATATTGCTCCTCATTCAAGTCTGTCTTCTCAAAACCCACCTTGCAAGCATGTCATTTAAACTCTCCAGCCAGCACCCGCAACAGGTGTCACTAATTAACAACATTCAGGTTCTCAAACCTACCACACTGATACCACCCCAAATGGCCATAACTTTCACAAAAAACATGAAAGATCAAATTCCTGATTCAGACCTTCTGGTTGCAAAGTGAAAGATCCAGAATACTTCCTGGCACAATAAAGATTTAAGTACATCCTGCCAGTTGTGCATATGTTCTTTAACTACAGCTAACACCAAGAATCCGAGATCCTCAGGGCAATGTTTTTGCATAATAAAATGTTCTGTCAATGGAGCATCCAAAGAATGATTTCTCATTTTAAGATTTGTGCCCTGTGATTCTAAAATGTATAGGTCTTTAGGTGCACCCTACATATAAAAGTTGACACAGGCAGGAGATTAAATATATGCATCTCCTTATATGTCCGTGAGCCTGCAATTTGCTGTGATACTCTTATGTATGCCTTTACTGGAGAGATATGACCGCAATAGGGTTGCCAAGTCTCCTGCTGTGGTGACAGACTGTCTGCTGGCAATCCTTGCTGACCACCACTGCTCAGATCAATGGCAGGAGAATAATAAAAATGCTGGCATTGCACATGGTATGATGTCACTTTCAGGGAAAACCCAGGAGAGATGTCACATCATTCTAAGAATCACCAGATCTCTATGTGATGTCAATTCTGGTTTTTCATGGACGTGATGTCATAGCACACATGATGTTGCCCCTCAAGCGCCCGGCGTTTGCCAGGTACAACCTGGGAACCCTGGACTGCAGTGCAGTCAACTTCCTAGAAAACAGGAGAGAGATGGAGGCCAGAGAAGACTATTCTTATCCTGAGACCCAGGGGTCATTTCCTGCGGGAGCGCACAGGAGCAGAGCTCTGGCAGTAAAGCGCCCAGGGGGCGGGCACATGCAACAAGCCCCACCCCCTGCTCCCAGCAGCCCTCAGTCAAGCCATGAGAAGCAAGAAGCAGCCAGGTAAGTTGCAGAGCCCCCCACCTGGCCCGACTTCAGGTACAAGCTCTTCCTCCCCAGTGAGGGCAGATCTGCGTGTTCCCCCCCCCCCATAGCTAGAAATCCAAAACAGTCCAGTAGCACCTTTAAGACCAAGTTTTATTCAGGTACAACAAGCTCTCCCTCCTCTGCTAGGACAGATCTGCACATTCCCCCCCCTCCAATAGCTAGTAATCCAAAACAGTCCAGTGGAGCCTGAGCGGTGGGTGTTGCCTTCTGACACACTTTTGGTGATGTCAGGGGGTGTGGCATATGCAAATAAATTATGCTAATGAGCTCCTGCACCTTTTTCTACAAAATGACCCCTGCTGAGACCTATATTTAATCCAGGGAGCACTGGCCCCCTGGATCTCCTTGCAGTTTCTGAATCAGGTGGTTTTAGATCTATCTGACTCAGCTCAGCATCAACCACAGGTCATACCAGCCTCCAGTGCCACTGCCTATTGTATATACACAACCAGAACTACATCTGTGCTGCACCTTGAAAGCTGGTTTAGAAAATTGGTCACAAGAAGAATCTTTATTTACACACACACATACACACACAATGTTTCTACATAAATTTATCTCTTACCTTATTCTTTCAGCCCTGCCATACAAAAGATTCCCTCAGATCTTTTTATTAGCATTATTAAGCACATTAAAAGAAGAAATATCACAGACCCCCTAGATACTCACACAGAGGTTTATTTTTAATCAACATTCTTGTTTCAAAGAAGGGAGAAAAACACATTCTTATTAATGTGGCATTCAAAGTCAGCCGTCAACACTGTCAACTTTCCAGGTAATTTATGTTATTAAAAATAGCAATGGCATCTTAAATTTAGCACTCTGAGGCAAACAGGGATGAGTAGAAGCATCAGCTATGCCGCAGCATTCCTCAGCATTAGTTTTAGAACATTAGCTGGCCAAGGACACCGTAGAATGAGACAATCATAATGAATCACTCCTCCAGCACTTCTAATGTGGTTATGGCTTTACAAACCGTAACTTCCCCCCCCCCTTATTCCTCACCGTGATAATATAAGGCAGGGCATAATAACTACCATTTGACAAATGGGAAATAAAGCCTGGGACAATTCCTTCCTTGTAGCCATCAGGAATGTCTATAAGTGATATAGGATTTAACCCTTAACTTCCAAGCTGAAGAATCTATGCACTAGGCCAAACAGATAAGGAGACATGCAAAAACCACACTCTGAAAGTTTGCACATTTTATGCAGATTCCTCTTAAATGCGTTCTAATTTCTTCTAAGTGAGCAGTTTACAGAAAGACACAAAGTGAGCAAAATGCAGCGACTCTATTGTGCGCTTCCTTGAAGTTTTCGATGAAGGCTGCTTCCACACAGGAATTTTTAACCACTTCCACAGCAGCAAGGTATCCACACAATATCATGACTGATCCAGGAACAATGCAAGGGACTAGGGTTGCCCTGGTTTCCAGCGTTTCCCCCTGGTGCTGGTCAGCTGGCTGGTGGGGGAGAGTTACTGCCCCAAACATAATGTGCCTACGTCCCCTGGAAGTGACTTAGGCACGTTGATGATAGGGGGTGATATTCTGGTTTTTGGGCAAAACTCTATGGTAGAATTAGCTTCAGATCATAGAGTCTTGCCCCAAAACCAGAGCATCGCCCCCCCCAATATCACCGACATGCCTACATCACTTCCAAGTGACGTAGGCACATTGTTCCCGATGTCCCCAACATGGCATGGCATGTTCCTTCCCTCCTCTCTCCTGGAGCATCCCGGTAAGTCCCCCGCCAGCTTGTTCTTCGGACCTGGCAACCCTACATATGACTCCTGTATTTTTCCCTGATGCGCTGCATTTTAAGAAAACTTCCTTAAATCTGGTTCATCAGGGAAACCATAAGGAAAGAATGAGGCCTAGTTCTCAGTATCATGATAAGCTTTTTGCTTGGCTGTATGTGGAGTTGCCAACTCTGCGTTATGAAATCCCGGGAGATTTGAAGGTGGAGCCTGGGGAGGAGAGGGACCACATCGGGGTATAATGCCATGGAGTCCACCCTTGAAAGCAGCCATTTTCTCCAGGGGAACTGATTTCTGTAGCCGGGATATAAGTTGTAATGCTGGAAGATCTCCAGGCCCCGCCTGGTTTTGACAACCCTATCTGTACCACTTCAGCTGTAAATAGGCACTCTCATTACTGAATATTAATATTAAAAACATATTCCAGGCTAGAGTTGTAACTTCTTTCTTATGCCTATTTATTTAAAACATTTGTATGCTTCGTTTCTACTGAATCAGGGTCCACAAGGTGGTGAACATAAAAACATTTAAACAATTAAAAATACAGGTAAAATTATAAAATGCAACTAAAAAGTGCTGTTGGGCTGTATCAACAGAAGTATAGTATCCAGATCATGCAATGTGATGGTACCACTTTACTCTGCTCTGGTTAGACCTCACCTGTGTTCAGTTTGGGGCACCACAATTTAAGAAGGATATAGACAAGCTGGAACATGTTCAGAGGAGTTCAACGAAGATGGTGAGGGGTATGGAGACCAAGTCCTATGAAGAAACATTGAAGGAACTGGGTGTGTTTAGCCTGGAGAGGAGACGACTGAGAGGTGATATGATAACCATCTTCAAGTACTTGAAGGGCTGTCATATAGGGAATGGTGTAAAGTTGTTTTCTGTTGCCCCAGAAGTTCGGACCAGAAGAGTTTTCAGCTAAACATTAGGAAGAACTTCCTGACAGTTAGAGGGGTTCCTCAGTGGAACAGGCTTCCTTGGGAGGTGGTAGGCTCTCCTTCTTTGGAGGTTTTCCAACAGAGGCTAGATGGCCATCTGACAGCAGTGCAGATTCTGTGAACTTAGGCAGATCATGAGAGGGAGGGCAGGAAGGGTTGCCTCAGTGCTTAGTTCTTGTGGCCTTTTCTTACACGCCCAGGAAAATGCTGATTGACACTCTGGGGTCAGGAAGCAATTTTTCACCAGACCAGTTTGGGTGGAGATCCTGGAGGGTTTTTTTTCATCTTCTGGGTGTTGGAACAGTGGTCACTGGGGGGTATGGGGGGAGGTATTTGTGATTTTCCTGCATTGTGCAGGGGTTGGACTAGATAACCCTGGAGGTCCCTTCCAACTTTATGATTCTATGATTCTAAGACACAAGCTTGCACTACGTTTTGTTTTATTGTTCCTTAAGCAAATTATCCAAAAAAGCTAAGAGCATTTACCAGAAGGGTAGGGTACACAATTACTCAAATAAAGGAACAAGATCTCTTGACTGCCATCCGAGGTCTCCAAATGTGAGCTATGTGGGGGGCAGTGTTGTGCCTTGAAATATCAACAATATGTATACGTTTTTGTAATCAACAGAATGCAGGGTGCATGTCAATATGAACATAACAATAACCAGACCCTTCTCCATAATGGCATCATGAACTTTTACCCATCTCAAGGTTATCTAACAGGTCAAGATTCCTTAGATACAACAGGAGACATTCATATCCTTTATCAATAGAAGTTATGTCTTGAAGATGGTACGTTTTGGCTCGGGGAATGTAAACTATGTGTGAAACAGAGGTCAGCTCCCAGGCACTGCCTGTGTTTCAGGAGACAGCATTAACCACACTGCAATGCTTCCTGGGATAGAACCAAAGTCTACTCTTGCTGTATTCTATTTAATGTACCATATACATCAGTGCCCAAGGCTCCCTAAGCACCCAATTCTGCCATAGAAGCATTAAACACCCCACACCTGCGATACAAAGCAGTGCAGTCAAAAGATGGTGTTACCATTTCAGTGTGAAACAGGTAATCAGAGGCAAGAATACAATGCAACGTCCTTCCAATCCAATTCTGTTTATCTTAAACAAGACGATCTTAATTAAGAACATGCATTACAAATATCAGGGCAAACGTTTCCTACAACAGTTATTTGCAGATGGACAGGTTTCTATTGAGAAACATTTTGAGCAAACATTTGAGGGAGTCTCTTCACACATTAGACAGTGTCTCTTCACACATTAGACAGTGTCATAGATGCAACGAACATGAAATTGAGGACGGCAGAAGACAGGAAGGCCTGGCGTGATCCGGTCCATGGGGTCGCAAAGAATCGGACTCGACTGTGCGACTGAACAACAACAACAACTTCACACATTATGCAGTTACACAGGTTGAGTCTACTGGTCCCCATCCTACATCTTGAGTTTCATAGTCACATGTGACTTGCAGGTTCTCCTCAATTCCCATGCATGCAGTGCCCAATTCAAATTGTAACTGCAACACACGGAGAAGAGGCCTTCCCCCTGCACCTGTAATGCTTCTTGTATACTCATGGTTTTCCCCAACAGGCTAAATAGTGCCCCCCTTGGATCTTTTTAGGTCAGGAAAATTGGGAGTGGGGAAGTTGCAGCCCATTGTAATAACCTTAGAATCATCGAATCATAGAGTTGGAAGGTATCCTCAGGGTCATCTAATCCAGCCCTCTGCACAATTCAGGAAATTCACAAATACCTCCCCCACACACACACCCAGTGACCCCTGCTCCATGCCCAGAAGATGTAAGGCAAATTGATCTGAGGAACAATGACTACAAATACAAATACAACACTTTTATTGGCATAAACGGAACAATGACTAGCCCAAGTGAGCTTCTTAGCCAAGCAGGGTTTGAACCTGGGTCTACCCAGTCCTAGTCAAACGGTGTCCCCCATACTCACTGTACACCACAGTCACGAGTTCCAATGTGACAAGTGCTCATTAATTCCAGCCTTTTATTTATTATTTCCTGCAATTTCAGTGTTCCCCAACATGGACCCCTTTCCTGGTGTCCATTAAGTGTTTTTAGAAAGTAGGTGGGGCCAGGTGGGGCTCTTGCCCAGCAGAGCTTCTGATTGGCCAGTGGAGATCCAATTGGCTGTGCAGATTAAAATAAAGTTGCTGCAGCAGCCGTTAACACAGTATTGGTTTTATTCTCTCTCATACCAGTTTGGTGTAGTGGTTAAGTGTGCGGACTCTAATCTGGGAGAACCGGGTTTGATTCCCCACTCCTCCACTTGCACCTGGCTGGATGACCTTGGGTTCTGTAGTTCTGATAAGAGCTGTCCTTTAAAAAGAGCAGTTTGTGTCAAGAGCTCTCTCAGCCCCACCTACCTCACAGGGTGTCTGTTGTGGGGAGGGGAAGGGAAAGGAGTTTGTAAGCCGCTCTGAGACTCCCTTGGATAGTGAAGGACGGGGTATAAATCTAGTCTCTTCTTCTTCTTTACCAATGTATTTTTAAAATTATCCCTCTTCTCCCTTGTTCTTGGGCTTCCTCTGTGTGGTCCCTTCCACCTCCTGCAGCCACCATTTTGTGGTTGCGCCCACCGCCCTGGGTCAGAATTCCAAAGATGCCCACAGGCTGAAAAAGACCCCTGCGATTATTTGCTAAAATCCTATCTCTATGGTATTTTGGAGGATAATTGCACTTTTAACAACCATGTTTTCTAACAGGTTTCTGCAGGTGAGTCATTACATGCCAGCAATACTACAGCTGGCCATTTATTCCACACAGTCTCTGGCAGAACTAAATGACATTAATGGGCATTTACCAGACAAAATTCCATTTGGTTAAACTACCCATTGGAGAAACGACCCAAGTATCTCTGTCCAGTGACAGAAACATGAAGCAGTTTATTGATGGCTGACTGGTTCACACATTTGCTTTTTTCCCCCTCATAGCACAGCTTAAGCTAAAATTGTTGTCACAATCAAAAGAAGAAGCAGTCTTTACATAATTAGTTTCTTCATTACAAGAGCCTAGAAGTATAATTAATTCATGGCTTCTTCCATAATATTATTTTAATTAGTGGTAAAAAGAAGTATGCCTGCTAGACAGATTTGGCCACTAATTAATAGGTATGAAATGTTATTTAATGACTGTGTTTGGTTGCCTTGTTTTAAATAGCGCTCTCCCCCAAATCACTCCAACAGTAGACTGAAGCTAAACTACAAGCCATTTTAAGGCTTTTTTTCTTTCCCCACTTTCAACATTGCAGTTTTCATGTCAACCACAAATTAAAATGAACAGCCTTTCTTTATTGGCACAAACAATCACCTGAGCACATTTTAAGACATGGCCTGTTTGATTTCATGCAAGGAAATTGTTTTATCCTCATCATAAGCATAAATAAGAGAAACTACAATAGAAGGACATAGATAAATTTGTGGAAAGGCAGCTTTTGCTTACATAACATTGGAAAAATAATAAGTTTCATGTGTGTCTACATATCCATATCTTGTTTGCTTTTTTTCTTGATTGGATGCTTTTAGACATTCCTTATGCATTGTATGTCTTCAAAACATAAATAAAAAGAAAACAGAAAGTGAAAGTGAAAGAGAGCACAAGGAGCAAGCTTATATAAGGTTGCCAGGCTGAACCTGGCAGCTGGCAGGAGGGTTGAGGGCAAGGACATAGTGGGGTCAGTGTTGCAGGTGTGATGGCATGTCTTCCAGGGAAAACCCACATGTGACCATGGGTAACTCTAGGAATTGCTGGTAACTCTATGGGAAGTCTAAGCCTATAGCTGTAGTGGAGGTCAGTTATTAGCTAGACAAATTTATCTGTTAGCTTATTCATGCCATTTGAACCCACCTTTTAGATGAGTTAGCTGCAGCAAGTTCTCAGTGCCTTCATGCAGCTTGCCAGTTCTCCAGCGACTATACCACCATAGTTAACAGGACATATCTCAAAGTAATAGTTCTTCCTGGTTCAGGAGTAAGGTGCTGAGGTCATTGAGTCTTCCATATTCCTTCTTTCCAGCCCATCTGAATCTGCATAGTCCTTATATATAGCCTGATAGTCAACAACACGGAAGACACTTCATAACCTCGTCGTGTTTCCGTATGAAAAGTAGCTGTCGCTAGCGGCAACCCTAATGGGAAGTCTAAGCCTATAGCTGTAGTAGAGGTCAGTTATTAGCTAGACAAATATATCTATTGGCTTATTCATGCCATTTGAACCCACCTTTTAGATGAGTTAGCGGCAGCAAGTTCTCAATGCCTTCATGCAGCTTGCCAGTTCTCCAGCGACTATACCACCATAGTTAACAGGACATATCTCAAAGTAATAGTTCTTCCTGGTTCAGGAGTAAGGTGCTGAGGTCATTGAGTCTTCCATATTCCTTCTTTCCAGCCCATCTGAATCTGCATAGTCCTTATATATAGCCTGATAGTCAACAACACGGAAGACACTTCATAACCTCGTCGTGTTTCCGTATGAAAAGTAGCTGTCGTGGCTCCAACCATTCTGTACATGGAATGCAGGTTATTTGGATCCTCTCTGTCCTTGAAGCCTCTTCCAACCTCTGAAAAGAACATTCCCTGAGTCATGGGACCCACACAGAGGAACAGCTGTGCAGGCTGGGGGGCTGGAATAAGGATGGACAAATGGTGAAATCACTCCTCCTTTCCCTTCTGCTGAGAAAAGGGATGAGTTTCATCCTCCTGTTCCTCCTCGCTACAGCCCCACTAACTCCCCCCGTTCTTTATCATCTCTCTGTTTAAGGACCAATTTTCCTTGCTCTGTAACAACAGTTCTGTAATACATTTCCCCTCTGAGTAACACTAAGGATTTAAAAACGTATAATTAAAAGTATACCATGGACATAATTGTAAAGAAAAAAACCCACCCAAAATACACGTTTGGAGCATTGAGACACATGGATATATGACACTGCGTTATATTGAATCAGAAACTATCAAGGTCAGTATTGTCTACTCAGACTGGCAGCAGCTCTCCATGGTATTAGATCTTTCACATCACCTTCAGCCAAACCTTTAACTGGAGATGCCAGGGATTGAAGTGAAACCTTCTTCGTGTCAAGCAGATGCTCTACCACTAAGCCATGGCCCCAATAAATGAAAGGCATGCCTCAGTAGCACCCCTGAAAACCCTTCCATGTTGATAATTGGTTGAATTCTACAAAATGCAAGCATCTGGGCAGATCCTCTTTCTCTGATCTCTGAAAAGGTGATCTCGAAACCCAGAGACTCTCATGGACAAATGCCACACAATGGGCAGGGGGGAAGCAAGGAAAACTGCCCCTCCTGACCAGTGAAGAACATACTTCCTCAGCTGGTGGAAGAAAGAGGGGGTGATTTCTCCCATTCCATATTGTTACTGCAGCTGCCTGTGCCACCATGTGTAGCTTCTACAGGGGTTGCCCCACTACCAGCCTTTCCTTTTTTGGGCAGTCAGAGGGGGCTGTTAGGGAAGGGGAAGGTAGAAAAGACTGACTTCCATGACCATCTTGTGCTCCATAGGGACCGAACTTGTGTCTTCCCAGTCAACAGAGAACGGTGGGGGTTCAGGATCAAATATCCACATCAACAATTGTTCCTCCAATTTCTCTGAAGCAAGTTCAAACTGAACATCTCACCTGACACATCTTTCATGTCATTTCTCAATTTTATGTGCAATAGCAGTATCACAGTTTTAACCAACAACCCAAATAGCCTTCAATAATAAAAGCCAATACCACGGCTCTGTACTTTTATAGCCGTTACAATGGAGAAAAGTCAGCATAGCACTTTTCCTACAAGGTCCACATAACTCTAACCCTGCACAATTTGTGAGTACATCTGAGGCATCCATAAGCACTTTGCAGTCCTATTGATTTCACCAGGAGAGAGCTGAGTGTGGTGCTGATTCCTACATTATGGTGTACACAGGTTGGGTCTGGGGTCCCCACTCTAGGTAACAGTCAGACGTGAACTGCAAGTTCTCCTCAGTTCCCATGCATGAAGTGTTTAGATTGGGATAGTAGCATGCATGGAAAAGTGGCTTTGGCAGTCCCTGTTACCCAAACTGGACCCAGAGAAGGGGAAATTTAAAAGGAGTTCCAGAATGGAATAATGCAGGACCTTGCAAGTCTGTGGCCCCAGTCACACGGGAGGTTTTGGGCCGGAAGAGGGATGGATCGGGGGCGCAGCAAACGGGCACGATCTCACCGCAACATCTGGGAATCGGCGCGCACCCGTCCCCGATCCGTCCCTACGGCCCAGTGCTGCGGAGCAAAAAACCCCAAGTAAAGAGAAGGACTTACCTGAAACGCCTCAGCAAGCGCGGCTGTGGGATCGCTGGCGCGTCTGTCGTCAGGAGTATTTGAGGCTCCTGGCCGAACTGTGCATGCGCATGCATGCGCAGCCGGCTGCCTCGGTCTCCCATCGGTGGCTTCCTCCCCAGCATCTGATCGTGCCGAGGAGCAACTGCGCGGCGGCTCAGGGGATCTGTGTGATCCCGCCGTTGCGTGTCTCTTTTGGTGCGGCTCTAAAAAGCCGCACTTTGGCCGTGTTTTTTTCTGCCGTGTGGCAGGGGCCAGTGTATACCAGGGTAGATCTTGGTAGGGGTACCCGACAATAAATTTAGGAAGAAAGAGAGTGTGAGAGAATTATTGTCTTTCCACCATTAAACTGCCCACATTCCTTCAACCATTAAACTGTTACCCAAAAAAAAATTGGGAAGAGCACTGGCACCTCATTATAAGAGCACTGGCTCCTTATTATAAGGTGACCTTGAGGAAGAATTTCTGATTTGTAACAGTCTTCTAAGACCTGGATGTGTCCATTGTCACATTACACAGCTGCATGATTTCTAAGAAGAATTTTTGTTGTCAAATTAACAAAGGAATTGCATATTGAACTTTCTATTTGATGCAGTAGAAAAGAGCAAGAGTCCAGTAGAACCTTAAAAACAAACAAATTATGTGGCAGGGTATGAGCTTGTGTGAGTCACTGCTCACTTCTGAAAAAGAGCTGTTTTTGCAGCTTTAGTGAGGAACAGAAAGCAGGGGTTTAAAGGGAGTGAAGAAGTGAGCAGTGACTCATGAAAGCTCATACCCTGCCACATATTTTGTTAGTCTTTAAGGTGCTACTGGACTCTTGCTCTTTTCTACTGCTACAGACAGACTAAC
>NW_015172633.1:172630-191301 GCF_001447785.1 Gekko japonicus | reverse complement strand
GCCTTGCCTACTACCATTTCTAGATAAGTCTGTTCTCTTCTTCAGGGGAAAAACTGAGACAAAATAGGCAGTGAGCTTTTCTGCTTTCTCTCTGTCCTCTGCCAGTGTTTCTCTTCTTTCACCCAACATTGGGCCTATCACCTCTTTTACCTTGTGTTTGCTCCTCACATAGCTGAAGAAGCGTTTCTTCTTATACTGAGCCTCCCTGGCCAACCTCAGCTCACTCTAAGCTGTGGCTTCTCTGATGGCCGACCTACAGTGCCTAACAACCCTCAGAGCCAGTTTGGTATAGTGGTTAATAATTTGTACCCCCATCCTCCCCGTGAGCAGGCTCAGGGCGGCTTACATTGGTTGGTACATAGAAATCATTAAAATCCACATAAAATCATGTAAACAGTTCAATTACAAATAAGATCATAAAATCATAAAGTGCTGGCAATATTTCAATTAATTACTTAAGATGGCGTGCTGGAGAGTGCATACAGACAAACAGTTTTTCAGCTTAGTGATCTTCCTAAGTCAGGCGGCGGCACAGGCCAGATGTCAAAATTAAGGGCCAAGATCTATAACTACAATTGTTGGTGGTAGTAGTGAAGGCGGCTCCTTAGTTGAAAGCCTGGTGGAAGAGCTCTGTCTTCCAGGCCCTGCAGAACTGTAAAAGATCCTGCAGGGCCCTGATCTCTTCCAGGAGCTCATTCCACCAGTATGGAGCCTCCACTGAGAAGGCCCTGGCTGTGGTAGTAACAAGCCTGTCATCCTTGGGACCCGGGAAGGTCAGTCAATTTTGAGACCCTAGATACTCCTCTTTAGAGGTATGTCCTTCTCTCCATTTCTTGTCTATTTCCTTTTTCTTCCGTAGCTCATCACAGAGTTCATCCACGTTGGCTTCTTGGATGACTACTGTGTTCCATCTTGTTGGAATAGTGATGGCTTGAGCTTGCAAGAGCTCTTGTTTTAGGAGAGCCTACCCTTCACTTGCTCCTTTGCCTTCCAGTATTCTTGCTCATGGAATGATTTTCATGATGCCTCATGAAAGTTTGCCCTACTAAAATCTAACATGCACATCTCAGTACGAAGTTCATTGACCTTCACAGCAAAAAGAATTCTTGGAGAACATGGTCACTTCCCCCTAAGGGGCACTTTCCACCACCACCACTGGCATAGACTTCTATGGAGTGGTGGCGCAGGGAGTAAAACACCTGCCATAACATCTAGCTAACAGCCCATAAGGCTGTTCGAGACCCACCATGGCCGGAGTGAGCTTCCAGCCCTCGTCCCAGCTCCCGCCAACCCAGCGGCTTGAAAGCAATTAACACCAACAATGCGAGTAGACAAATGGGTACCTACCCTTAGATGGGTAGGGGGCACCCACCTCTGAGGAGGACGTGTGGTGGTGTCTCGGACGGCTTGGATGGCGATGCGATATCGGTGGTAGCGGTGAGTGCTGGCAGAGACAGAGCGATCCCTGGTGGCCGGAGTGGAGAAACATCGGGCGGTGGCGACAGCGGAGGCGGGAGACGCACGGCAGCGTGTGACGCAGGCACGGCGGTGCCTGATGGACGGAGCTGGGGCCGGAAACGCACAAGAGCCGTGCACCTGCACAGCCCTGCCGGCAGTTACCGTGGGAACATCGGAGGCTTTGAGGGACGCTGTGCAGAGCCAGCAACCAAAAAAAGAAAGAAAGATCAAGAGGACGCCATGCCGACCCAGCCGCCGGTGAGAGAGATCGAGCTAGACGCCGAAGCCGAGCCAGCAGACAGAGAAACCATCAGGATCCCACCACCAGGGTGCTGGTAGGCAGTCCCACCCCCAAACATTAGATGTGGCCCAAGTTAGGAGTACAAGTTCTTTGAACGCAAAAATATGTGAACCGCCCGGAGAACCCCCCTGGGGGGTTGGGGCGGTATATCAAGTCAAAAGTTAAATAAAAAATAAAAATATGGACTCCAAACACATAGATATCACAGACATTAGTCCACAAAAGCTTGTATTACAAGAAATTGCTTAGCCTCTAAGTTACAAGATTCTTTTTTTGCTTTCATCCAGTATTAGAACTGCCATGTGATTTTCAGCCACGACTATAAATGTGTTGCTACTCATTTTCCACTTTCTGACAAATCATGCAAATACTTCACAGTTTTGTGAATCATAATGAGTCTCTCCAAAGCAACCAAGATTGAAATTTCTGCAAAGTTTTATCCATTAATGTAATTTTGGTTTTAGAAAAATGCATCTAAGGCACTAAGAATTTTTCACACACATTAAAGATTGCTAATGGCAGAACAAAATTAAGCTGTAATAGCCAACGTCTTGTTAATGGTTCTGAACAATTATTGCTCTTTACAGAAAGTTTCTTGAGGGGTCTAGTGACTAGGAATCAGATAAAAGGTTAGCAAATATCTATTTGACAGAGTATGAAAAGACAGAGTAGTTGTTACCTGGTGTTCTGCATTTCTTAAAGGCCAAGCATTTAGAAGGCCCCTATTCTAGCATCATCCTTTCATACTGCTTTGTTATCCCCCCCCCCAAGATAATAACTATGAATTCTTTAGATTTTGGGAGGGTCTTCTATAAGCACAGAAATAAGATAAAGCAAGGAACAAAATGCTAAGTTCAGGATCAACTATTTGTATACACACAATACTAGCTACTAATGACTAACAGAATTACTAACTAACAAGGGGAGAAAGCAGTTTGGGCAGTTTTTTGATCGCTTAGACCGTGGCCAGACTAATCGCGGGGAGATGCAGACATGGAAGGGCCACTGTTGGTGATGGCATGACATCACCTCAGAAACTCTGTAATAAAACCAGAAACCTAGAGAAGTGTGATGTCACTTCCAGGTTTTTCATGGAAGTGACATAATTCCATCAGCCCAACAGCCATTTTTTATTTCTTTTGTGCCGTTGCTTGGAGTGGTGGTAGGTAACAAGAACTGGGGGAAGGGAATCTGCCCCTGCCACTGGTGGGAAGATGGTAGCCCTATACCAAAGAAAGAAAGGTATAGGTGGCTCTTTCCCACAATATTTTTATTGTGAAAATAAATGTTAATTTTGTACATGCATGGAGTTGGGGCAGGGAGAAGTTCGTTACCCACAACCCACAGCTTGCAGTTTCAGACCCTGTCAATTGGGCCCGCAGATCCAGGATTTGTTGTTCTATGGTTTTGTTCTTTTTCTGTTTGCTTGAAATTGTATTTTCATATTTTGCAAGCCATTTTGGGCCACCCCATTGGGGGGGATAAGAACACTGATATAAACAAACAGGTCAAACTTATCTAAATATTTTGTCCACATTCTTGTTCTGCACTAATAACCCCTGGTAAACATACTGTATCAAAGGTGGTATCTTCATTGAAATAGATGCAAGGAATTTTATCTGCAAAATGGCTAGCAAAGATGTCATGGTTCAGATGTTTCGATTCAATGAGATTATCATTGGCCTCCTTGTCCACCCCTGCTTTGGAGTAACCTAACTGGTCCTCTACCCCAGCAGAGGATATGAGCTCACGAGATGAAGTCATACCAGATGATATATTTTTCAACCAAAAATAAACTCACAGTGGCATAACTAGTTAAATAAAGGTTACTTTAATGATATTTAAGAATTCTTTGCTGTCCCTTCCTGCCTGCTTTTTATAAGCAATAATTCATCTAGCAGAATAAGAAGTCAATATATCTCTGTCTTAGGAACAACAGTTCCCATAACAACTGATGTATGTAGATAGAGGAAAGGCTAGAGAAACCAAATATCAAAATCATGTGTGATATGTAGGTTAAAAACCAGGGTGGGAGAGAATGGTCCAAGACAGTATATATGCATGATTAAGACTGTATTTCTGCTATCGGTTGAATTTTAGATCAAAGTCTATTTTTAATCTTCTTGACTTACGTGAAGGGTAGACATGCACCACTGAAGCTCAAAGTTTCCGAACACCTAATTTGAAAATAATTCTCAGGATGATTACTGTTGTGGTGCCAGGGGATATGTGCTGATAGCACAACATAAGATAAACAAAGTGCGAGTTTCCTGTCTCCTTGCCAAGCATATGCCCACACACACGTACACATACTTAGCCAGATCTCACAAATTACAGAACAGCTTTCAAAACAGATCTCATTTAGGATCTCTGGGCTAGGTCCAAAATTTACTTTCCACCAATGGAAGGTCAAGGTGATTTTCACCAACTTCCTCCTCCTCCTGCAGTCCCAAAGATGCCCTGAGAGTCCCCTGTCCACTAGGAATGGCATTTTGGGGAGCTCGACCAATTGCAGCAAGAAAGGCATGGAAGATCAATGAAACTCACTTTTTCATTTTCACTGGCAGAAGTGACTTAACATCCATGGGGAAAGATCTTTGGGTCCAATCCTGTCATACAAGTCTGAAAATTAACTTTGTAACACTACCTCTGTTTTATTTGCTGGAGCATTAAGTAGCATTGCTCTGGGGAAAATAAACTGCCCTTATTCTCCTGAGGTTTGCTTGTTAATTTATGTACTGGAATATTTCTACCCTTCATTTTCACACAAGATGGCTTACATGAAATAATTAAAACATTATAGATTAAAAACAGGTAAAATTTAAAAAAGACCTCCCTTCTCTCCTAAACGATGCCCACTGTTCATACCCCATCAAAAGCCCTGGTAAACAAACAAGAATCACAGCTCCTCCTGAAGATCTCCAGCAGCAGTTGCCTCTTAAATAGCATGAAGAAGCAGAAATTACCAGGTCACCCTCCCCATATACCCCACTCCACTCACTCAACATTAGGTCAAATTGCCTAAGGTCACAATCACACTTACTGGAAGTGCAGGATGGACAACCATCTGGTTGGATTTTGCCTCCAAAACCCAGAAAGTTAAAGGGAAGACCTCTTGAGGTAATTTCCAGCTGTATTTGCAAAGGTGGGTCTCAGTAGAGATGAGGCATATAATATAGTCTTAAAACAAGCTTTAATTCCTACTTCTGGCAAAAGGGCCGTTCCTGGTCTGTAATGGGCTAGAGACTTCATATGTTCTCCAAGCATCCCGAAATTGAGTAAGTACCTTATTTACCTGAAAGGAAGATTATTTTTTTCCTATCATGTTCCATAAAAAAAAGATGGGGTCATCCCAAATTCATATACAAGTTACAGTCCTGTACAGTACAAAAAACCCTGTCTGCATAAGCTTTTTTAACTAGATCGTCTTACATTCAGGGTCATCTTCCTTTTGGACAAGTGCTGTAACCAATTTCAAAAGAACTGGGATACAATGGCAAAATAATACTGCAATCAAGAGTATGCTATACCCTCAGAGTGTTAAATGAAATTAATAGAAGGAACCTACTCAGAGATCTACATGGAAACCCAACTCATTCAGTATCTTTACCCATGGAAGTAAGAGCATGTAGGTGAAATTTGACAGTGATGTCATATTGATTGATTGATCGATCGATTGATTATGGTCAATGATCAGCAGAGATGCCATATTGGGACGTCCATTGCTTTTAGCTACAAGGGAGCAGCAGATAAATGACAAGGTATCAGAGAGACAGGGATTCTCATGTACTTAATTATTACAAGCACCTGTTTCCACACATTGGTGCCCATAAATAAGTCCTCCCAAGTTTAGTGCTGGATGAGGTATAAGGCGTCTGGCTTGGATAGAGATGCAAGGTGTTACCCTAAGTGGTCATGAGGGTCTCCTGAGTGTGTTGGGGAAATAGCAAGGAGACCCAAGCAATGGGAGAGGGCACCACCTATATATACCAGGATTTTCTCCTCAGTAGAACTTCCACAATGAACCAGGCCATAATTAATGGAATGTTTTTATTAAAGAGAATTAAAGAATAAAATCAAACTTATTAATTGAAGAGTACTCTATAAACACACATACAAGTTCAGGAAAAAAAGGTGGTAGCTTATAGAGACAGAGAGGGAAACTTATTTTATGGGACTGTATTTACCTATCCAAAGAATCAGAGATCTGGGAAGAAAGACGAGCGAAATGAACCAGCTTCTCACTCAAGAAAGTGTACCCAACCTCGTGTCGGGGGTGTAAGTTAATGGACTTCCAGATACACACACACTACAGAAAAGAGTGTAGTCAGACACACCCTGTGCTGGTTCTGGCTGGTCACCATGAATATAGTTCACTGAAGCTAGATACACTGTCCAAAAGCAAGCCAAGAAACAGTGCTAAGGGTCAGAATGCCGGGAAATCAGTCGGAGTTTTCAGGAGCAAAGAGTGGAGGCTGGCAGCCGGGACAAGGTCCAAGATTGCAGTTACATCTGCACCAAGGCAGGTGAGCGTGGTTGCTTATACTCTTATCCTCCCTTCCCTGGGAGGCAACCTGCAAAGACTCGCAGCCCCTCATGTTACTTTTGCAACAGCTGAAGTCTGGCCCTCCTCCATCTCTCTCACACCTCCAGACGCTGGCGTGCCCTGTGTCTGGGACATTCAGGTGAGTCAGGTGGGGACTCTGGCCTCAAGGTGTCTCCAACTGGGGGTGCTGGGCCAGGCTCTTCGCCTTGCTGCACTTCAGATGCTGGAGCCTCTCCTTCCTCAGGTGCTGGCAAAGGTTCCTCTTCGGGGCTGATTCCAGAGGAGGCTGGGTTGCTCTGTGCCTCTTCCTCGTCTGAGGAATAGTCAGCCTCGGCTGAGCCATGACACACCCCTTAGTACATGACATGATTGCTCCTAGAACAATGTTGTGATGAAGCAATGCGTTTGAGCAAGGAAGTTTCTCAGGATTTGCAAATGCAATGTAACATTCATGTGAAATGCCTGTTGTGTTTGGTGACCTCTAATTGCCAGGACAAGAAAACTATTACAAGGGGTGTTGTGGGATTAAAATGGTTTTACTAGGTACTTACTTAGGATAACCAGGTAAGGAAAGGCCAGGCAAGGTAGGGAGTTGGTTAGTTTTACTGCCTTTTCTGAGTAATCAGTCTTTGACACATGGATTTAAAGAAGGAAGGGAGGTGCCAGAAACCAGACCCTTTCATTTGAGATCAGTTTTCCCAGACAAACCTCTGGTCAGTATTTGATGACATACATTCCATGTAACTGTAGGACCTATTTTGATCCTATTTTGAGACCAGGGAAGAGTCTTGAGTGAGTGACCCTGTGAGATGCTGGGGAAAAAGGTTGCCTGTGTCACCTTTTCCTAGGTACCAGACGCATCCTTTGAGGGAGGAGTCCAGGCATAACAAAGGAGAGGACTGGAAACATTTGAACATCTGCCCTCTCCTTTTTGCAAGTACTGGAAGCATGGCCTTGGCCAAAGGCATTAGCCAAGCAGCACAAGCCAAACTGGCTCAAAGTGACCCATAATAGCGGAACCAGCACCAGTCCTCTGGCTCATCATTCTTAAGACCGAATTTGGGGCCTGTTTGATTATATATTGTCTTTCTTTCTTTCTTTCTTTCTTTCTTTCTTTCTTTCTTTCTTTCTTTCTTTCTTAATTTATATCCCGCTGGTTGGTGTGCATGACATTTTATAAGACACTCTCCGTCCTCAGTTTGTGTGTGTCGGGGAAAGTCTGGTTAAAATATTGAAATTAATAAAAATATTAATAAATAATTTGGTTATCTTTATTCTTATTATTGTGGCATGACATTTATCAAACTTTCATCAAGTTAAACTACAGTTATTTTGGTTTTGCAAAATATTTTTGTTCTATGAGAAGTGTCCTTGGCATATATGACCTAGCATCAAACATTTCGGAATTCTCTAACTTTCCAACCAGAAAAATCATAAACAGAAGTACTACTAGCAGAACAACAAGTCAGCTGAACTGTGGCTGGAGCCAGCATGTATGGAATACAGTCACAGGATCTAGCTTATGCTCTAAAACCTCCCTTGCAATCACAATTACATAGATTCTTTCAGCCAAACTAAAGACTCTAGTTGCTAAGCATTTTTATTGGAGAACTGTGGCCGTGGGGGGTTCCTCAATTCATTCTGGAGCTATGACTATGACTTGTTTTTCCAGTCTCAAATATTCCCACAGAACTGCTATTTGCCCTGTCTTGGAAAGCACGGAGGCAACATGTAAATAAAGGTTTGCCCATCATGGCAAACAGCAGCTGGGGGGGGGGGGTCATCTAACCTCTTCTGTCCCACTGTCCTGATTCAGCCCTTTGCCCTAAACCTGATATTTACTATGCATGGATTCCAAGTGTCTCACCTGGTTTTGCCATTGGACTCCTTGGCATTAACATGATTTTGTGTCAAGTTGCATTTTTAGATTGTGAAACGTGAAATAGCTGTGCTTGGCTATGACGTGCGTTAAGGTTGATGGAAGTACATGTGTGGCTAGCATCTTTTAATCCCGGTTTTGTTGTGGAGGCGATGAATGCATACCCCTCTAAAGGAAAAGAGCAGCACAAAGGAGGTGACCCGCTGTCACTTCTGAGTAATTGCCAATAAAAGAGTTTCTGGAGTTTCAATCCTAAACACACAGGGAAACTTGTTATCATTAAGTAATAGCTGTGAGTAACAAAGCAGACTCAGCTCTGTGGTGCTCATTATCATTTCATTTGCTTAACACTTAAATCAGCCAGTGATACATGAATGCTGTCTCTGTATGTATCTGTTCTGTGCTCCCCAGATGCCTGGGGGATGAGACGTCTCAAGGGAAACAACACCCCACGGTTAGTTTTCCTTGAATGAAAGAGAGAGCACCAGAAATTTATGGGCCTGAATCCTACAACACCATTCCTCTTGTGCTTCTCTCCAGCTTAGGGCTGCCAAGTCGCCCTGGGGGGCGGGGAAACCCCCGCCCCAGAGGCCTGTTCCCCGAAGCTGTGGAATCGGGCCCTGGGGGAAACCCCGCCCCAGCGTGCGCGTCACCAGGAAGCGACGCTATGACGCCGGGCACGCTGGGGGCGGGGCCATGGCCATACAAGGGAAAACTCTATGGTTTTCCCTTGTATGGTCGTGGCCCCACCCCCAGCATGCCTGGCGTCATAGCGTCACTTCCTGGTGACGTGCATGCGGCGCGTGTGCGCTTAGCGCATGCGCACGCACACCAGGAGCCGCCCAGGAGTCTCCCGCGGAGGAGGTAAGTGCCACATGGCAACCCTACTCCAGCTGCTGCAGAGGCATCCTCCGTGGTGTTCACTTCCCGTGGTGCTTGCTTTCTCTGCTGATATCACTTCCACGTGTTCAAGATCGATGTTTGTCAAAGAGCCATTACACTTGTGGGAGTGCTAGAGGCAGAGGAAACAAGCACCACCGTTCAAGATAGTTCCAGGTGGGTAGCCGTGTTGGTCTGAAGCAGTAGAACAAATTTAGAGTCCAGGGGGCCCCTTTAAGACCAACAAAGGTTTATTCAAGGTATGGGTTTTCACGTGTATGCACACTTTTTCAAATACATTGGAATGGAAGGTAGAGTTCAAATTTATAGACAGAGGCTGAACAGCAAATTAACATGTAACATGATGAAAATGTTTTAAGATATGCAAAGTCAAAACTAAGTAACAAGCTAAGGTTATAAGGTCAACAGTTGTTTTGATTTAATTAAGGGGGAAAGGGCAGCAACCATGCAAGAAAACCATGCAAGAAAGCCAGAGAGAAACACAGAGGCAAGGATGTCATAGGATCCAAGTTGCTTTTCTAATACCTATGCATGGACTATATCGTGGAGATAGCACACCTGCTAGTCCTGCCTTAGATTCCCTTACATTTCAGCTCTGTGCTTTCTGTCTAAATTTAGACAGCAAAAATCTACCTTTGCTTTCCACCTTCTCCGCTGAATACAGGACTCAGACCTAACATCTGCAGGTAAATTCCACATTCAGGGAAATGCCAACAGTCATTGAGAGTACAATATTCTTTTGTCAAGACCCTTACTGCTTCAGCTGGTGTTTCAGCAAATCATAGCTGTAGAGGTATACACTGAAGCCAAGACCTCCAAACACACAATATTCTTCTAACTTTCTCCATCCTAAAAGTTCTCTCCAGGATGAGTGAAAGGGAGCGAATGATGAAATGCGGTATAGCTTTGAAACCGGAGAAATGCACTTGGCCTCATGAGAACAACCAACACTTCACCAGAACACCAGCAAAGGCTCGAATGGAATCAAATCCTGGGCTGCATAGTTCCAAATAGGACTCCAATTAGGAGGCAGGCATTTGCAATAGCAGACAAGTATGCAAGACTGAAAACGGAAGAAGCCACATTATGCAGAAGGCTGCCCCACAGGAACCTATACGTGTAAATACAGCTTGGCTTTTACAAAAATGGGGGGGGGGGTTTCTGACTGAAAATCAGAACCTATCTCCTTCCTAGACCCATCATTGCTCAATGCTTTTACTTTCTCTACACCCTACCCTACCTCACAGGGCTATTGGTAGATAAAATTAAGGAGGGCAGAACTACATACACTGCTTTATCTGGAAGAAGGCTGGGATACAAACATAATAGATAAGATAGATACATACACCACCTGCTGTGGCTAGCAGGTCTCCAGGGATACCAAAAAGCAGGTAAAGGAGGGTGATGGACCACAAACCACAGAAATGGCAGACACTCCTGGTACCTTTTCTCCTGCTGCATCAAAAGATTAATCTGCCTGTTGTCTGGATTGCAGGTAGCTACACTAAAATATACACACACATATACCATGAGAAGAAATGTATTAGCATATCTATTTCTTTAGGAAGCAAAGCTTTCATACAGATTAAGAGCTTATTATCAAAGACTTGAAATAAGTGAAAATGTGCACATAGACTGAAAACAATCTGCTCAGATTCGGAAGAACTTAAGCTAAAAATAACCCAGAACTATGCCATCTTCCAAATTCAAGGGGTTATTTAGATTGTGATCACACAGCGCTTCTTTTTTGTGCTAACATTTTAAGTTATTTTCTAGTATTCTGATTGCTTTCCTCGCTTTATTTTTATATCTATTTTTAATTTGCACTTCATGTTCTCAAGATCTCTGCGGGAAGCTCACTCATAAAGTTTAGACAGGGGTATCAAGACTTAAGGTTCCATTAATGCCAGATTTACCGCCAATGAAATTCACAGGAGACTGGTCAGAAGGCCAAGAAAGACTGGAGAAAGACTGAACAAAGTTTGAGTCCAGTGGCACCTTTAAGACCAACAAAGTTTTATTCAAGGTATAAGCTTTTGTGTGCAGGCACACTTCTTCTGATATAATGAAATGGAAATCATCAGTCCATACAGATAGGTAGAGGGTGAGCAGCAAATTAGCATACAGCGCAGGGGTCATTTCGTAGAATAAGAGCTAGGGGAACTCATTAGCATAACTCATTAGCATATGCCACACACCCTGACATCAGGGGCCCGGCGGTGGACCTGCAAGGCCAGTGGGAGTGCGAGGAAGCCCCGTCAAGGCCCTCCCTGGCCCCAGGCAGGCAGGGGTGGGGAGAGGCGGGGAGGAAGCAACTTACCCTCCCTCTTCTCCTGCCTCCTCCTGGCTGAATGAGGGCTGAAAGTGGGGTGGCCGGAAGCAGGGGGCGGGGCTTCGTCATGTGCCCCGCCCCCCTGCACCTCACCCAGGGGAACTGCGTTCCCCCGCGTTCCCCCTTGAAATGACCTCTGATACAGCGTAATGAAGATGTTTAACAGATTCAAGGACCAAACAGGAATAGCAAGCTTAGTTTATATGGTTATCATTTGTTTGGGTTGAGTTCCAGGCGGGGGGGCATCATGAAGGAAATAAATATGTCAGAATTGGAGGCTGATAGGCAGATGTATCCTTAGTTGTGGAATACTTAGAGTAATTAACTGAGACCCTGCCATTACGCTCCATCCGTCTCCTCTCAAGCATGGAAGTGACTTTACAGTATCTTCTTCTTTAAAGTGGAGTGACTGGCTGTGTAGAGTTATCACCCCTGTTCCCAGACCAGAAAAATACATTCCAAACTACCATTCCAAATCACATTCTACTATTAATTACGCTACATTACAATCTACTATTCTAATCTGTTATTCCAAATAAGAAATAAAATATGCTGGATAAAAAGACAGACTGGCTTGATCTTGTCAAGGGACAGTATAGATGAAATAGAAGGAAATGACAGAAAGATAAAGATTTTTTGAACACGAAAAAGATGCTAAGACCTACTAATGCAGATGCTTCGTGTTTTAATGTTAATACAAGATAGAAATTGGGAGACTATTTGACACAAATATACATCTGAGTTAATTATTTTCTTTTGCACTGTTCAAAGAGACTCACAAAAATATGAAACCCAATTTTGGCATCAAAACTTGCTTCATTTTCATGCTTTCATTTGGGATGATGTGGTCACACGGCAAACTTACCGTTATTTGTTCCCACTGTAAATTTGATCGGGAATTTTGGGGGAGGGTTGGGATGACCACACATCCCTCCATGAGCTGCTTTAATCACGCAATGAGGCTCCGGGCACCGTTCAGATAGCCACGCCGCCGCTTGGACGGCACGGCTTCTTTTTTTAAAAAAATGGCTTTGTGCGTGCGCATATACACATGGCCAAATCACCGCTCCCACTGGGACTCGCCGTACTCCTTTGTTCTTGCAGGTTCCCCCCCGAAAAAAACAGCAAACAAAATTAACCGGCGATGTACAACCGAGCGCTGGAGTCTATATGTGCACTTGAACATTTATACATTGAATTTATTCAGCGCAGGATTGCTCATGCGCACAAGGATGGAAGCTTGTAAAAAAAAATCATGAGAAGGACGTTCAGATGACCTAATTGCAATCATTGCACGAAATGGCTGTCCAGAATGGCGAAATTGTGGATTCAGTGCAAATATCTGGAAAGTACTTGATTTTCCATGTGAAGGGAAAGTCGCTAGAGAACCAGGAGGATTGCGTGAGTTACCCCATCTCGGTACGGAAGATCAGCAATGTTAAATGCAAGAGGGAACAGCAATAAAACCCAATCAAAATGACCATGTGACCACGGCCATTATATGAGATAGCTATATGTCTTCGCTCATGGTCACATGGTCATTTTGATCGGGTTTCACAACTGTTCCCTATTGCATTTAAAAGGTCTAATCAGACAGCCGATTCTGTCTCTCATATTGAAGCGGACTCACCCCCGCAATCCTCCTGGTTTTCTAGTGCGTTTTCCAACACTGGGAAAATCAAGTACTTTCCTACTACTTGTGCTGTGAATCTGCAAATTCTCCTATCTGGACAGCCATCTCTTGCTATGAATGCGATTAGGTCATCTGTGCGTGCTTCTTGCGGTAGGGTTTTCCCACCCGGCTTTCACTGTTGTGCACATGACCAATCCTGCGCTGAATATATTAAATGCATGAACACTCAAGCACACGTAAAACAGTGCTCGGTTACACATCAGTAGTTCATTTTGTTCAGCACGGCTTAATTTTTTTCTTTAATGTGCCGTGCCATCACTTGGGCGGCACAGCTGTCTGGACGGTGCCTGGAGCCTCATCATGCAATGCAAGTGGTTGGGCAAGGAATGTGTGATCATCTGAACCTGCTAAAAATATCCCCAATCAAATCTACAGCAGGAACAAATCGCAGTAAACTTGCGGTGTGACCACACCCTTATTCTCCAGAAAATATGCATAGAGTCACAATGTACCTGTGGAAAAGGTTCACAACTTCACTTATTTGTGGGAGCACCATTCAGGAAAATAGGCTATTGGTAGCATAGACACACAACATAGTCCTGTGTGAGTCAAATAATTTAAAAACATCAAGTTGGATCCAGGCAGCGTTTTCATTCAATCATGCTCAGTCCTCCTCTTTACTATAAACCCTGTCTCACAAAACTTCTGTTTATACAGATCCATGATTCCCCAGTGTAGCCCTTTCAGGCGTCAAAAGGCTCCCTTTTTGAGCAGCAGAAAACCTGGTTGTATTCAACCCATAATTTTATTTGACTTGTACATATCTGGAGAGCAACTTCTTGAGACATAAAATGAGAGTAAATCTTAAAAACTAGATTTAGGTGGGTAGCCATGTTGGTCTGAAGCAACAGAACAAAATTTGAGTTCAGTAGCACCTTTAAGATCAACAAAAGTTTTATTCAAGCTAGTTTGTGTTTATACTCTGGACTCATGTTCACAATAAATGAGAAACCTGTCTAATTTGTTAGCTTTCCAAGTACCTTGGGGGTCCACTAATTTGCCTGTCAGGATGACAAAAGATGTGGTAAACAGTTTCTTCCTCCTGTACGTCTCCAGTTTTAAGAGATGCAGACTTCTTCACAAGTCCTGAAAGTCAAAAGGACAATGCTAAAGAAATTGTCTTCAGGTGATTATGCAACAAGAGACTGTGATTAAAGACAGTGGGCATATGCGGCAGCCAAGTATAAACTCTTAACTGAAAGCCAGAACACTGTACTAAAGCATCTTGCAAAAGTGATCCCAGGGGGAAATGCCTGGAACAAGAACATTACCAAAAAAAAAACCAAACTAAAACCCAACCCTCAGTACTTACTGATGGAACAGAACAGACTGAAAGTTCTCAGATCTACATATTTATTTAGATTTTATTAAAACTGAACACTTGCTGAGTGTTTCTCTTTGAGTTTATTACTTCAGAAGTAAAATTTCATGACTGTTTAAAGACACAATACCTGTTCTCTAGAAACAGTTTGTATACCAGGTCTCCTTACTTGGGGTATGAGCAATTAATCCCCCCCCCCCATCTCCTCAATGAAGGACCAGAGGATGAACACAGTAATACGGGTCATTTGGGAAAGGTACAGTTGAGGATAAAGAAAGTACAGACATTTGTAAGGGGAAATACTGAGATCACTTTCGATAAAATGAAATGTTTGTATGATGATCATGTAACAGATGGTCTGGCATGATTTTACAACCGTAAATCTGAGGAGGCAGAAGTCTTAAGGAGGGATCTTTGGTAGTGCTCAGAAAAGCAAAATAAAATGATATACTAAGCCAGCTAGTGCCCAGACTAAAGCCAAGTGTTGGTCATAAGGGCCAACCAAGGTGACAAAACTTGTGAATAGCTTCTCCAGATTTCAGTAGGCCAGGATGTGAAGCCTGAGGCAATGGGTTGGATCCAGCCAGCTTTCCCTCTCAATCTCACCGCATTCCCATCTTTACTACAAATGCTATCCCACGTGGCTTTTTCCCATGAGGGTTCCATGATCCCCAGCATAGCTCAATTGGTGGTCAAAGTGGAACCCCCTCTTAATTTTTTCGCCAGCAGAAACTTTCAGGGATGATTCCAGTGAAGCAGCAAGAGATAGCAGGGACCCCCCTTCAATATCTCCCACTACACCTTTCACTCCCCCCCACACACACAAACACCTTTTAGTCATAGTATACTAAGGTCCTAAACCATGGATTATATTTTCTTTACCTTCATGGATAAATACTTCCTGGATACTTTACTTCCTGGATAAATCCAGCAACTCATTTCCACTGAATGAAAACTCTCAATTGCAGCACCAAAAAAGTTCTAACAATTCTGTTCACTAGCAACATTTTTTCTTTGTCAGGAGAAGGTGTCCTCTTCCAGAAGGAGGTTTGCTCCAGTGGAGGAATACTCCTCCTCACATATCTGAAGGGAGTCACTGGATTCATTGTGCATACCCAAATCCTTGCTCTCTTTCCAGTGTCTCCCCAGGAATGCTGAGCCAAAATATTTATAATAGAATCACTTGCTTCAGTTAATCAAGGAGAAATGACAGCCACTGAAACAAACCATGGCACATCTAAACTAACTGACAGTGGCTCTGCCATTCTGGAGTGGCTGTGTAACCAGCCCTAATGCCCGATTCATGGGCACAGCAAGGTAAACTTTTATTGTGTGCAGCCAAAGGCCATAACAATATAACAAAACAAGTGCCATTTTTTTCCCGATACAAAAATTTTATTTAAATGTTTTGTACATAACAATAACCATATCCACATTAAAATTCAGAGATAACAATTAGCTTTCGAGCTTAACCGTAGTCTATGCACAGCTAAATGACTATTTTATGCTAATACTGAAACTAAGAGCTACAACAGTGAATATTCAAAAATACAACAAATCTCAGTAATGTGGGTTCTTTGAAACAATTTCATTTCTCGATAAATATTCCACTACAGGATACCAAGCCCCCTGAAAAGTTTTTTGGTAATTTTCTAAATTAGGAATTATAGACTGACTGATAATTCTGCATAAATGAAATGCTCCCAAACTTTGTTTTGCCACATGTGTAAAGTAGGTCCTGTTTTCCTCTCTCCATTTTGTCGCAATTGTAATTCTGGCAATAGTTAATAGAGTTAAAACTAATGCTGGTTTTGTTTTGTCTTCCGTAGGATCTGACCAATTGCCTAACAGAACTGTTTCTGGCAAAGCAGATAAGTCACATCCAGTGATCAGAAAGATTTGTGTCAGTATTAGCCAGCAAAACTTTTTGATCAGTGGGCATTGCCACCAACAGTGCAAGAAATCACCTACTTGGCCACAGGTTTTCCAATATTTTTGACCTATAGAAGGGTCTATGCAATGTAACCTAACTGGGGGTGCCATCTATTTTAAACTTTAAAAGTGTTAAAACAAACACTGAATATCTTAGAATGTTAAAAACAGTTTTAAGATTGTCAGGGCCACGGCATAATGTAGATTGCAACATCTTAAATATCAAGTTTTGCACAAATTCTTGGCAGCCATTGCATACAGTGATATCATATAGGTGACATAATGATCCTCATCACAGAAAAGATAGATGATTTTATCTGCCACTCAGTGCAGGGCAAACCTAGCTAAAATGGCTGCAAGGAACTTAGTCCTGGGAACCAAGCAAAAGTCACAGAACAGGACATAATGAGGAAGATCCTCCATTTCCAAGGCTCCACAGATATATACTCAGTGAGCAACTGGTATATGCTGATAATGGCCAACTAACATGGCAGTTGTCATTGTTTGAAATCTGAGGACTGTAAAGGCTTCTGTAAGTTTATAGAAGGTGATGCTGGACAAATAGGAAGCTCTGGTGTGGTCCCATTTGAGCAGTTTAAACTATGGGGAAAATCTGGAGCTAATAATGGTACACCTATCTAAAGCAGCATCTGTATTAAATATCTGATCCTGAGTTTTGAGCCCATTCAGAAGCCCTGGGGGTAAACAGACACTGGATATTGGTAGGAAAGTCTGTGATAACTGGGAACTCAAAAAGGTGTCTTTCTGGAGCTGCATAAAGCACTACCTGGAAGTGATTTATCCATCTAGAGGGAGAGTTCTTCAGCTTTCCCCAGTAATTAATTTAGGCAGTGTCGACATGGGTCCTAATGGAAAACAAGCCAGTTCATCTCTCAGCAGGGCAGCTGGAGTGCCCTAAGGCAAGGTCAAAATTATCCTTCAAAAGGAGTTCTGCGTTATCTCCAGGCCTGAAACCATGTTGTCGTCCCAATCCCAGATCTCAGCCCCATACAGGAGTTCGGTAATGACTTTACACTGGAACAAGTTCAAGGTGGGATCTACCAAGAAGCCACCTTCATTCATATACACATATGCCTCACTAGGATTCTTATCACTCGGCAACTCACAGTTGATGTGTGAACTGCAAATGCATATACTTCCATCTGTCGCAAAGCACTGTATTTAAGATGATATGAAAGCTCTCTCTTGATCGCTTCTGCTCAGAGGTTTTGCTCTACCCCCACTTCTGGGGGGCTTCCACATGATATTTTTGTGCAGCTGGCCACCTTCCATCACTTCCCCTTCCTTCACTGCACTTTCCTCCAAACTTGGTACATTTGAAAGTGTTTTAAGGATTCCACTTCAAATGTTGCAGGTTTATATCTAGCCAAAACAGCCTACAAGTTGGGTCTGTACATTTTAAATGGTACTTTCTTGGAAGATTATCCGGCTGAGTTTACCTATATGTAGGGTCAGAGACTTAGCCCTATTGATTATATGTTAGCATGTGCTTTTCTATTGCTTCTAATAACTAACTTTAAGGTGCTTCCATTTTTTGATAGTGACCACTTCCCCCTCTTCGTCCAATTTAAGTTTCCTTCTTTATTTCAAGCCACTTCCCTTCAGCCTTTACATGAAGGTTCCCAGGTATTAGGTCGTAGGGTGAGATGGTCTCCCCAGATGCAAGTAAAACTCAGAAAAGTAATTGAGGCTAAAGGTTCCCAAATTTCCAAAATTACCTACCAGGAATTTAACATACAGAGTGACCTTCTTACATGTTATAATAGATTTGTCCAGGATTTTAAAACTATTCTATGTGAACCTAAAGGCCATTCCACCGCATCTTACACGAAATCTAAACCCTGGTTTGATGTGGATTGCCAAAAAGCAAGAAAAGAGCTTTCTGCCATTTACTATCAGTTTAAAAAAATCAAGTGGTGACCAAAGATTTCTAATCCAACAAGAACTCTGGTCACAAAAAAGGGATTACAAACACATAATCCAACAAAAGAAAAAAAATTAAACCAAAGCTCTTTGGGCAGAATTAATTCTGGCTGCCAAACAGAAAAACTCCTCCCTCTTTTGGCGATTGGTCACTGATGAAACAATTTTTTTTCTCCCAGACTGATCCCCCCAATACAGCCCTGCAAATGGGTTACTTTTTTGAACAATTGTATAAAGATTCTCCCTTAACCCCAGTGACAACTGCTGATTTTGAGGACTTGCCTTCCTGGCCACCAGTTTCTCAAGAGGAAATTAAATCCTATATTGTTCAATTAAAATCTGCTAAGTCTCCAGGGTCTGACGGA
>NW_015172633.1:164736-171616 GCF_001447785.1 Gekko japonicus | reverse complement strand
GGACTAACCCACTTGTTACTCTCAGACAACTTTCAATCTAAATGGCTGAGAGCAGTTCATAATAAATTATATGAGCTTGGTTTTTCCCCCCAAGCGATTTTGAGTATGCATTGGGATGTAGCAAAATCAGCCCTAAAACAGAGAATGATGGACATGGAGGGACAGACAGATCTCGGTAGATGTCCTAAGTTTAGAGCCCCAGATTCTGTCAAATATCACTTGCAACCCATGTCCTATTTATCACAGCTTGATAGTCACAAGTTTAGGAAAACCACATTAGCCAGATGGGAGGCTTTCCCCTCCGTGATGCTTGAGGGCAGATTCAAAAGGATCCCCACTGAATATAGACTTTGTCGATACAGCTCAGGAGAGATAGAAACTATTGAGCACATGATGTTCAGATGTAACTGGTATAACAAGATCCGTGACAAATATCTTATAACAGATATGGTGGGACAATCAGGTGCTGAGCAGTGTAACCGATTGTTAATTGATGGGAACCGGACAATTACTGAAACTGTGGCAAAATTTTGGGTAGCATGCTACCGCATCCGAAATACACGATCAAATATATAATAATAGTTGCCTAATAGTCTCTGTTTTATGTTCTTCTTTTACTTTATTACGCTCAACTGTTTTATGTTCTTCTTTTACGCTCAACTGTATTTTTATAGAGTTTTATTTTACTGTCCTAAATTCAGTTATATGAATGTTATGAATGTTATATTTAAGCATGTGTGTTCTATGGCTTGTTGCCGTAATAAATGCCTGAATGATTGACTGACTGACTGACTGACTGACATACTCAGAGCAAGTCTGAAATCCCTGTAGATGAGAAGATGCGGATTTCTGCACTTCCCCACCCACATCTGGTGCCCTTTTCTTCCCATTTCCCCACACCATTCCCCCCCCCGCCACCATCAGTGGGTTTTTTTACAGTAGTAGATATGTTTATCCATGTATTTGTCATGCTATATGTTTATCCATGTAATTATAAGTATAATAATTATAATAATTATTATTGTATGGCATTGTTTGTAGTATAGCCAGGAAACTAAGATTGTCTGGCATCCAGAAATTCTAGCTTTTTAGCGGTATGCACCACTAGGTGGAGAGCTAGATTTGTTTTTTAAGCAAGAGATGTTTCAGAGGTGGTTTGCCATTGCCTGCCTCTGCGTCACAACCTAGGCATTCCTTGACGGTCACCTGTCCAAATACTAGCCAAGGCCGACCCTTCTTAGCTTCTGAGATTAGACAGCCTGGGCCATCCAGGTATTTTTCAGCACTAGATCAATATGACACTATACTTACTACCTTTTTAAAAAAATGCAGCAAAAAGCCCACCTGTCACAAACGAAGGAAAATGGCAGGCACAAGGGAAAATGGTGCATTCACAGTGGCGTTAAGAGCTCAACAGGGAATCATCCCTGTGTGGAAGCAACCTGTGGGCTTTCATCAGTGGATGATGCAGTACTGAGTGATGTGTGTGTGTGAATTCATTCCTAAGGGCCATAAAAAGAAAGAATAATGCACAAATTCAACTTTGAATACATTTATTTATTTATTTATGCTTTCGACTTGTATCCCGCTCGAACCCCGAGGGGTCTCTGAGCGGCTTACAGTTACTTTTTTTTTATCCCTATGTATGGCCACACATAGTCAGGGGCGGGGACTGCCCTACCAGCACCCAGTGGAGGGACTCGCTGTTCTTTTTCCGGTTCGGCTTTTGTCAGCTCGGCTTTCGGTTTGGCTCCTCTTCTTCTCCTTCCGGTGGTCTTCGGAGTCGGCTGTATTCGGCGGACCCATCTGGTGCGCGGTTCGCGTCAGCGCGGCTCCGGCTCTGTCCATTTTGCTCCGCCGCACCTGTGCCTCTACATCCTGTTAAACATACATGTTAAACTGGTTCCCATGTAACAATTTTACTTGGATTTATTTCCACTTTCACTTATGACACAAATGCTAAATTCATCTCTTCAGAATCTTAGGCAATTTGCTTCATAATAAAGGAAATACATATTATCAGCTGATCCCCTGCATTATTTCCCCCCCTAAACATACTTCCATCCATACTGTATGTTTGCTTATATTTTTCCAGCAGAGGTTAGCTTCATGACTGTAATTATGTGACCCTTAACATTTACCTTCGTGACATTTTAAAAACACAACACAATGCTTCATTTCAAACACTTTACCAAAAAAAAAGGCCCTAGAGAAATAACAGATTGCTTGGCAAATAACATCCCAGAGAACTATATGACAATAATTCCAAATGATCTGTGGGTCGCAGTTCACATGTTGAAAGTCAAAAACACAGTATCTTAAATGACCTCAATGGACTTCTACAAGCGGTTTCTACAATCCTGACAGATATTTATAGGCTTTGAATGAGTTCTGATATCAACATTATTCTCAGGGTCTCTTGCCCTCTACATTCACACATGCCCCTTTGTAAGCAAAACTATGTAACTTTTCAAGTGCTTTTTTATTTGACCTTAATGTCTTCATGGCTTCAAGATTCAAGGATATACTACAATAAAGCACTCTATCTGGGTCTGCTCATGAAAAATGTTTCATGTGACAGTGTGACACTTGGAAAAGGTACATAGGTTTGCGTCACAAAAGTATATTCCAGTACTCTGCACACTTGAACTTTTTATCCAGCCTCGATGCACAGCACTTGTACAACCCAAAGATCTGAGAAACTCACAAGGAACAATATCTCAAGGCTCAAATAACCACTCAAAAGCCATGACCGTGTCTTGCATGACATAGCCCAGTTTATCTCATTTTCTTTCAACTCAGTGTTCTGGCCATTTCGCCCATTTTTCAGTTGCAAATGTCATCTATCCAGTGATCTTTGAATTCTACCCACCAGCGTTCTAGTTAATCTTGAACGATACAGATCTATTTTGTATCAATTGAACAGTTATTAGTGGGTGGCTTTAAAAACATGTAATGCACACAAGTCTAATGTAGTGTATTGAAACGTCTTACATGAATCGCCGCATTGACTCCCCATGTTAAGCTTGAGCCAGAGGAAGGCTCCTCCAAGCTAACGTGCTATTGATCGCTCCTCAACAGTGACCAATCAGAACTGCACCTAGTCCCTGCGCGGGAAGAAATCTCATTGGACTTTATCCGCTCAACTTCATTGGTTGTTTATTGTACAGAGTTGTGGCTACGTTAGCCCGGGAATGTTTAAAAGGAGCCTAGCCCCAATGTTAAGTTGTTCTGGTTATGATTTCTTTCAAGCGCTTGTTCGTACCTTCAATAAAGTTGTTCACTTTTGCTGAAATCACTCTCCGGATCTTTGTTAGCGGCGATCTAACATCTAACATCAGGCATTGTATGTTGCAAAGTAAACTTTTATCCTCCTCATGTAGGGCAAGCAGTTTCTATAGAAACTAATGCTTTTCAAGCAATTCGTTTCACATTAGAGTTACTATAGCAACATATCAAGAGAGTTATAGAAATATGTAAGATAAATTAACTTCTTTATAGTGCTCTCCTGTTCTCTTTCTGCGCAGCTTCAGCATCTAACTAGGTTAAGACTTCATTTATTCTCGTAGTGTTCAAGAGTGCAAGCTGTTTTTCATGGAAGAGACCGAAAAGCAGTCTTTTCTCACCAGGAAGTACTTCCCTTCCCTTCCATGTGTCTCTTCAATTAAGTGAAATGATGCACTCAAAATGGAGTAAACACTTAAAACAATACATTTAGACTGGACTGGGTGAAGTGTGTGTATTCAGAACAGAGTATCTAGTCGTTCACAGGATTCTGTACATCAATACAGCAGTGACTGACCCCTGAGGGCAAGTCATAGAGTTGCCGACTTCAGCTTGGGAAATTCCTAGAGATATAGGCGTAGAGCTTGGGGAGGGTGGGACTTGGGGAGAGGAGAGACCTCAGAAGGGTATAATGCCATACAGTCCACCCTCCAAAGGAGCCATTTTCTCCAGGGGAACTGATCTCTGTCATCTGGAGATCAGTTGTAATTCCAGGAGATCTCCATGCCCCACTGGGAGACTGGCAACCCTATGACTGTGGGGTTTTCTATGTAACATGTAACATCATGGATTGAAAGTTCCATGTGTAGAAAGACATTGAGTTGTGAGTAGGGCTTCTAAACAAGCAGCCTTCCAACACACACACCAATGTAATATGGTCATGGGAAGTTACCAAACCCCCACTGGAATTGGTCCATTCCTAGAGCATTGCTCAGAGGAGAGAGGAGTGATAGCACTTCTGGGTCTTCACCCAGAAGTGATATCAAAATGTCAGTCGTGGTGTCACCCCCCTATGTGGCACAGCCAGGGGTCATTTGGGGGGGGACGCGGGGGGACGCCATCCCCCCGGGTGAGGTGCGGGAGGGCGGGGCCTGGAGCTCCCTGCTGGTGCCCGCTGGAGGTCGCCACTGGCTGTGGGGAGGACACACTTCCGGTGATGTCAGGGGGTGTGGCATATGCTAATGAGTTATGCTAATGAGTCCCCCTAGCTCTTTTTCTACGAAATGACCCCTGGGCACAGCAAAGGACTCCTGTTTGAGAAGCATTATTTCAAAGCCTCCTTGATTGCATGGAACCATTTGCACAGTTCTCCATTTTCCAACCTTTGTTAAAAACCAATAGATTAAAAAAACCTGCAATGTTCTAACACAGCATTTCTCACTTAATCAAATTCCCGTTGGACCTGACATCAGTACAATAAGAATTGACCTAGCTGTGATTAGTGCTGCTACATTATGAATAATAAACAATTTCTGAAATCTTCAATTTCTCCCTCCGTCTTCTTTTACGTGTCTTTTGTCATTACCACAGCACGGATTCTGGGGCCTACATTTCTAGTGGAGCCTGCACTTGGCTCTGGTACAACTGTATTGATAAAAACACTACTTTTCCAGACTGTTTGGAGGAAAGTGACTTTTGGCTACTCTGAGGTAAGTGCAGCTCTCTGGCCTACATAGCTTTGAAAGAGAATACCTAATACATCCCACAAGAAAAGCAGGCTGGGGGGGGGGACCCTTCTTCCCATCCAACTCGATTTATATCAATTGCATTTACATACCCACCAGAGATAATGAAAGCCCATAATTCTCACTAGAGTCAATTAGATATTATGTCTAGATATTGTTGGGGTATATCTGCCCTTCTTTCTTAAGGCAGAAATATGCTATATAGTCCATGACCTATTTTATATTAATATTTGCCCTGCGTATAGTACATGATAAATATCACTATTTCTTTCACATCTTATATTCTAATAGCAAAGTCCGGATATATTTGGATACTTAAATCTGGTGTGAACGGGCAACCTGACATGGGCCCTAGGTTTGCATAAAAACCTGACATGGGCACTAGGTTTGCATCAAAAATGTGAAATTACACTGGGCAGTTTTTTTAAAAATCCAAAAATGACAAAAGAAGTGCTTGTAGCTTTAAGCAATGGAGTCCCTCAGTGGCTGTTGCTAGGCAACCACAGCATTCCAAGATTGGTTCTATCAGGAAAAGGCAGGGGGTGAAGATAGGGCCCTTTCCAGCCCTATTTTGGCCTTTGAGGGAGACCTCATTGAGGTCAGGCCTGGCTAGAGTTGCCACTGCCAGCTCCAGGTTGGGAAATTCCTGGAGATTTTGTGATGAGATCTGAGGAGTGCTGGGTTTGGGGAGGGGCGACGCTTCAGCATGGTATAATGTCACAGAGTCCGCCCTCCAATGCAGCCATTTTCTCTAGGGGGACAGATGTCTGTAGTTGAGTTGTAATTCTGGGTGATCTCCAAGTACCACCTGGAGGCTGGCAACCCTAGGCCTAGCAGTAACCTCTGGGTGACTTGATACTACCTGACTTGTATGACTCAAGTAGGCCTGGCTGCTTGCTACTGTTCAACAGCAGCCACCCTATGAAAGCCAGGGTGGTGTGGCCGTTAGATTAGGGTCTGCGAGACCCAGGTTCAGATCCCCATCTTGCTGTGCAAACTCACTGGGTGATTTTGGACCAGTCACATACTTTCAGCCTATCCTACTACCTTACAGGATTGTTGTGTGAATAAAAAGGAGGAAAAAGGAATAATGTAAGCTGCTTTGGTCCCCACTATGGAGAAAATTTATACCCTACTGTGGGGTATAAATGGTGAATGGCTAAGAAGGAGAGAATGAGGCGGGGAGAAGATATGGGGATTGCCAAGAGAGAGGAAATAGGTTGGGAAATTCCTAGAAAAAAATGGGGGGGGGGAGCCCGGGGACGGTGAGGTTTGAGAAGGGGAGGGACCTCAAAGGGGTATAATGCCATAGACTCCACCCTCCAAAACATCTATTTCCTCCATGGAAACTAGGGTTGCCTGGTGGGGACTGGAGATTACCCGAAAGTGCAACTGCTTTCCAGATGAAAGAAATCAGTTACCCTGGAGAAAATGACTGCTTTGGATGCTGGACTCTATTACATCGTACTCCACTGAGGTCCCTGTCATACCAAGGCTCCACCCCCAAATTTCCAGGGATTTCTCAGCCTGGCAACCCTAGGGAAACTGATCTCTGTAGTTGGGAGATCTGTTGTGATTCCAGGAGATCTCCAGCCCACACCCAGAGGTTGGCAACCCTAAAAGAAGAGAAGGAACCAGGAAAAGGGGAGAAACTATGGGGGCTTTCATGAAAGAGGAAATAGTGGGAGAGGGGGAAGTGAGATGCCTCCCGCAAGTCCTTGTGGGTTCCCACTTGTTTATAATATTTGCTTTGTGGAATTATAACTCAATGAATAGCAATAAATTCTTCCCTACCAAGAACAGACATTTACGGTGCAATCAGAGGTCATTTCGGGGGGGATTGCGGGGGATCGCAGTTCCCCCGGGTGAGGTACGGGGGCGGGGCACATGACGAAGCCCCGCCCCCTGCT
>NW_015172633.1:141536-164656 GCF_001447785.1 Gekko japonicus | reverse complement strand
TCGGCAGTGGAGCTGCAAGGCCGGCGGCGGCCGGGACGGTTGGGGGCGGGGGGTGTGGCCTTATGACACACTTCTGGTGATGTCAGGGGGTGTGGCCTTATGACACACTTCCGGTGATGTCAGGGGTGTGGCATATGCTAATGAGTTATGCTAATGAGTTCCCCTAGCTCTTTTTCTACGAAACGACCCCTGAGTGCAATCCTAAGTGGAATTATACCCTTCTAAACTCTGCTAACTTCAGTGGACTTAGAAGGGGTTAAGCATGCTTAGAACTGCCTTTTAGTGTCATTAAAAACCCAAGAAGAAAAAGAATATAAGATCAAAAGGAGGTACACCAAGGACTTGAATTTTGTAGCAGAATACTTCCTGAGGCCATACTCTTTAATCTAACGTTTCCTACTGAGTTTTGAATTGTTTTGTACCAGCATCAGCATTGGCTGGTCAATAACAAGATTAAAATAAAATATACAAAGATTTGAATAATAGCTGAAGCATCTGACCTCATCCAAAAATTATGGTGACCCATCTGTTGATATATATCAGAACAAGCATCTTCTACAAGTTCATAAAAATGAAAAATGCTATTTAGATACTGTATTTCAGATGATAGAACAAAATATTATGAACGTTATAGGTTACTTTGTCAACAGCAGTGGGCAATGAAAGATTAACTGTTCAACCTGGCTAATAGCAGTTCAGGGGAAACTCCAGGAGCATCCCCCCACCCACCCAATTTTTACTGCATCTTGGGTATCAAAAAGTAGAAGAAACAATTACACAGAAGTTCTGGGATCATGCCCTACAGTCAGACAGGGCTCAGATACAGAAATATCCAGTTATCCTTTGTTGTTGTTGTTGTTCAGTCGCACAATCGAGTCCGACTCTTCGCGACCCCATGGATCATCTCCCGCCAGGCCCTCCTGTCTTCCACCGTCCTCTGAAGTTGGCTCAATTTCATGTTCGTTGCATCGATGACACTGTCTAACCATCTCATCCTTTGCCGTCCCCGTCTTCTTTGACCTTCAATCTTTCCCAGCATCAGGGTCTTCTCCAGTGAGTGCTCCCTTCTCATTTGGTGGCCAAAGTATTTGAGCTTCAGTTTCATTATCTGGCCTTCCAGGGAACAGTCAGGGTTGATTTCTTTGAGGATTGACTGATTTGATCTCCTTGCAGTCCAAGGGACTCTCAAGAGTCTCCTCCAGCACCATAGTTCAAAAGAATCTATTCTTCGGCGCTCGGCCTTCCTTATAGTCCAACTCTCACAGCCATACATGACTACTGGGAATACCATTGCTTTGACCATGCGGACTTTTGTTGGCAGGGTGATGTCTCTACTTTTTATCATGCTGTTTAGGTTCGCCATCGCTTTCCTCCCAAGGAGCAGGCGTCTTTTAATTTCATGGCTGCAGTCACAGTCTGCGGTGATCTGGGATCCCAGGAACGTGAAGTCTGTCACTACTTCCACGACTTCCCCTTCTATTTGCCAAGGAGTGATGGGGCCGGATGCCATGATCTTAGTTTTTTTGATGTTGAGCTTCAAGCCCACTTTTGCGCTCTCCTCTTTTACTCTGAGCAAGAGGCTCTTTAGATCCTCTTCACTTTCAGCCATTAGAGTGGTATCATCTGCATATCTGAGGTTGTTGATCTTTTCCCCAGCAATCTTAATTCCCGCTTGTGATTCATCCAGGCCAGCATTTCGCATGATGTACTCTGCATATATATTAAATAAGCAAGGTGACAGTATACATCCTTGTCGTACTCCTTTTCCTATGCTGAACCAATCAGTTGTTCCGTATCCGGTTCTAACTGTCGCTTCTTGGCCCTTATACAGGTTTCTCAAGAGACATGTGAGGTGGTCTGGTACTCCCATCTCTTTAAGGACCTGCCATAGTTTGTTGTGATCCACACAGTCAAAGGCTTTAGCATAGTCAATGAAGCAGAAGTAGATATTTTTCTGGTACTCTCTTGCTTTCTCCATAATCCAGCGAATGTTGGCAATATGATCTCTCGTTCCTCTACCTCTTCGAAACCCAGCTTGTACTTCTGGTAGTTCTCTATCCACGTACTGTTGAAGCCTAGCTTGTAGGATCTTGAGCATGACCTTGCTAGCGTGTGATATGAGTGCAATTGTGCGATAGTTTGAACATTCCTTGGCATTGCCCTTCTTTGGGATTGGAATGTATACTGATCTTTTCCAATCCTGTGGCCACTGTTGCGTTTTCCAAATTTGCTGGCAAATGGAGTGCAGAACTTTAACAGCATCATCTTCTAAGACTTTGAATAGCTCAGCTGGAATACCATCACCTCCACTAGCTTTGTTGTTAGCAATGCTTTCTAAGGCCCATTTAACTTCACATTCCAGGATGTCTGGCTCGAGGTCAGTGATTATACCGTCGTGGTTGTCAAGGACATCGAGGTCTTTCTTGTATAGTTCTTCTGTGTATTCTTGCCATCTTTTCCTAATCTCTTCTGCTTCTGTTAGGTCCCTACCGTTTTTGTCCTTTATCATGGCCAGCTTTGCATGGAACGCTCCCTTGATTTCTCCAATTTTCTTGAAGAGATCTCTAGTCCTTCCCATTCTATTGTTTTCTTCTATTACTTTGCACTGTTCATTCAGGAAGGCCTCCTTATCTCTCCTTGCTGTTCTCTGGAAATCTGCGTTCAGTTGGGTAAATCTTTCCTTTTCGCCTTTGCCTTTCGCTTTCCTTCTTTCCTCTGCTATTTGTAAAGCCTCATCAGAAAGCCACTTTGCTTTCTTACATTTCTTTTTCTTTGGGATGGTGGTGATTGCTGCCTCCTGTACGATGTCACGAACCTCTGTCCATAGTTCTTCAGGCACTCTATCTATCAAATCCAGACCCTTGAATCTATTCTTCACCTCTACTGTATATTCATCAGGGATGCGATCTAGGTCAAACCTGAATGGCCTCGTGGTTTTCCCAATTTTCTTCAGTTTAAGTCTGAATTTTGCAATGAGTAGCTCATGATCTGAACCACAGTCAGCTCCAGGTCTTGTTTTTACTGACTGGATAGAGCTTCTCCATCTTTGACTGCAAATTATATAGTCAATCTGATTTCGGTGTTGCCCATCTGGTGATGTCCATGTGTAGAGTCGCCTCTTAGGTTGTTGGAAAAGGGTGTTCGCTATGACCAGTGTGTTCTCTTGACAAAACTCTGTTAGTTCTATGAGGTGTTGTAGGTCTTCATAGAACTGGTCCGTTCCAGTTATCCTGGAACATGCTAAATGTTTTCAATCAGCAGATTATCTTAGATCCCTTTAAGATCTCCAAATATCAGAAAGTTTAACTTATGCATAATTTCAATGGTAACTCTTCAGCATTACAAGAAGAAGATCTCTTCAACAGGATGGCTCTTTAAATGAACATACTGTTTTAAAATATTTTTTGTCAATACACACAGCTTCCCTTCAGCCACACAGTGAAGATCCTTATGTTGTGGTGGCTGCTGCTGCCAAAGGAACATTTTTAAATATCTGCACAGCCAATCAAATCTCCAGTGACCAGACAGAAGCCCTGCTGGATCAAAGCCCCATCTGCCCTGTCCCATTCTAAAAAAACACTTGGTGGGGGGGGCAGGAAAGGTGTTGGTGGGCGGCGCTATGTTGCACACAGGCACCTTGTTGGGGATGCCTGTAATAGGCAGTCCAGACATTTTATTTGTCATGGGAAGTAGTAAATTCTCTGCTAGTCTTGGGAGCTGACCACAACTTTTTTTTTAACAAATTATTTGTAGAGCCTCGTGTCTCAGATTTGGCCTCAGGAAAAGGAAGTAGGCCCAGTGATGTATGTGGCACTTCCTTCACAACTGTTAAGCACTTCCTCTTCTGCTTTTGGTCAATGCTCCAACAATGCAATATGAGAAAATGTTACTCTGCTGTTAAACATGTATTTGAGTAATCATCCCAAACAATCAGTTGGGGATTTCGTTGATCAGAGAGATTGCATCAGTCCTGTTGTAAAGTACCTTCTACCCGGAGTACTGATCCCAATCCCTATTGGGTGCTCTTGCCCTTAGGGAAAGTTGTTCCCTCACACCTAACAATTGACTGTGATGTGTAGTTTGACCACAGGGTTTCAGTATTACATCCTTTTTTTGGATGAAATGCTGCACTGATTGGGTGCTCATGTCCTTGGAAAATAGGTTCCCTCATACCTGACATTTGACTCTAAAGTATTGTTTGACCACAAGGTTTCAGTAGTACATCGTTTCCTTGCCTTCCTTTCCCTTCTAGGCTAATAACAATGGATATGTGTGATAGGGCTGCCAGGCATGGCCGGGTAACCAGCAGGAGATCTAGGCAGCCAACTGTGACATCATGCCTTTCTAGGAATGAGCAGAAACTCTATGGTAAAACCATAGAGTTTCCAGCAGTACCTAGAGATGAACCTGGAAGTGACATCATACTTTTGGCCCAGTAGTCATTAAAAACAATTATCTTGTGGACACTCCAAACAGTGGACAAAAACAGGAACTGGGACTGGAAGATGGCCTGCCCCAGCGGGGGCCTGGCAACCCTGGTGTGTGTACAGAAGTTGGTGAAACTGTGTAGGGTAAAAAGGGCTAAACTTTCCCTACCACCACACAGTGGTTCCAATCTGAATCAGGCAGCAGCACATTTTCACCTAAGATTCCCCATCCTTATTATAGAATGGGACCTCCTCCAAGTCTCCCATCTTTTCTTTCATTTCAGCCTTGCCCTCAGTTTACAAGTTATTCAAAGCAAACCCTGCAGTTAAATCCATCCCTGCCCCCCAAATCTTTTAAGAGTTTTACTGAACTGTGTTTCCCAGGCGCACAAGCCTAAACATACAGTGAGCAAATTGGAACAGATGTATTTGAAAACGGCAGAAGAACACAGTGCATTGAATAAGAACATCTTTTACTGGGGAATCAAATCAGAGTGACTAATGGCACACTTTCCCATTCCTAGCAGGTTCTACTCCCTTGAGAAGATTATCAGAAAACCAACTGAAATGAGTGTAGCCAGCTAGCTCATGAGTCCTACCTCATCAAAGTCCTAGCAGGCAGGAAAAGTGATAAGATATTGATGTTCCAGGAAAGGGAAACAAATCTTTAAAAGGCAGAGCATTAACCAAATATTTTCAGTGAGCTTTGCCATATAGACAAAAAAAGTAGATATTCTCCAAAATCTCCTAATGTAAAGCATCCCTTGTAATGTAGAGTTATACAAAACTCAAAATACAAAGTGCTCTTATGTAAGCATCTACTCACTGGTGGTTTAGTGCAAACAACAATTCATTGGAGGTCTCTGAAAGGTAATTTACTCTGAAAGGTAATTTACTGTAACATCTAGTACCCACACTATCGACAGATTAGTATGATGAAGAAAAACACCAAGATAGGGTCATATTTGCACTGCTGGTGGGAGTGCCCAATCATAAATGTCTTCTGGGTGGAGGTTATTGGGGAAATAAATGAGATCACTTCACAATCGCTACCGGTCTGCCCCAAACTTGCACTTCTTGATTTGATTGACTTGACTTCTGCTACCAAGGCCCAGAAGGAACTCATTTCCAAACTGTTAGCAGCTGCAAGACTAGCCATTGCTTCTGCCTGGAAAGCCAGTTCACCTCCTTCAATTCAAACCTGGTTTGAAAAAGTGTGGGATCAGTTTATTTTAGACAAACTTACACAAGTCACACAAAACACGGCTATGGTCACATCTAAAGGCTATGATCGGTTTGTCGCGGACTGGTTCTTCATTATATGTCAGAAAATGACATTCTTCCATCAAAGGCTTCCTACATTCCTTGGGTCCATTTTTAGCTGTTTATCCACATGAAAAAAGGTCATAGAGATGCTAACAGAACACTTCATGACTTTCTCAGGCTCAATCACCATTTTTGTTCATGAAGAGGGCTGAAGTTAATCCCACTCTAGGTTGATGTTGATGGATGCAACGGTCATTCGGTGGAATGTGTTGGGGGTATCTTGTTTACTCCTTGTCTATTCTTGGATCTTACAGTTCTGTTTTCACTTCATATTCTGTTGTTTGCCTGTAATGCGTTTTTTATCTTTGCTGTTTTGTTGCATATCTTTCAAATAAAAATTTTTTTAAAAAAGAAAAGAAAAACACCAAGGTGAAAAAATTTAATTGGATGGTTTTATCTATATCATTTTAGTTCACTTCAATTTCAGAAACGTACAGGGACAGAAATCCAGCACCACTGTGATATAGTGGTCACAGTGATGAACCAGATCTGGAAGACCCAGATTTGACTCCCCACTTACCACAAATGCTTACTGGGTGACCTTTGGCCAATCACATTCTCTAATTCTAACCTACCTCACTGGGTTGTTGTTCTGAGGATAAAAGAGAGGATGGTAAAAAGATGTTGTAAGCCACTTTGGGTACCCACTGGGGAGAAAAGTGGAGTGTAAGTATATAAACAAACAAAATCTAATATCAGGATGTTGTTGTTACATTGAATGTGCAATAGCATCCATTTTCACTCATCTGCCAAGTACATACACGACCATTTACTTTAACATGATGACAAGAACATGATACCTTCAGATAGTAAGGATCTGGAGGTAATTGTCAGCACAATACACTGGAAAACAAATAAATACAGAGCCAGAACAATGTCTCGCCCCATCATTTAAGCCCAAGAGATCAAAACTTGCATATGTGGTCAGATGTGGCTCTAGCACTGGTAGACCTCCTGATGGCACCTGGTATTTTTGGCCACTGTGTGACATTGGCTTCTCTTATGTTCTTATGAAAAAAACTATTCTCCATTCCCCCAAAAAAAGAAGTGCTGAGCTTCCTTAATATTCTACAGAGACACAGAATAATGAAGGTACTAAGCATCACTTGAGGGGGGGAGATAAGAAAGGAACAAAAGAAAATTGACCTATTTGATCCCCATTTAAGTTATTCAGGAAGGGTATAGACCAACATGTGTATGCCATAACTTTTTATGGGTTCTGGCCACTTTTGAAACTGGAGAACAGGAGCTTCCCAGTTAATCACACCCCAGCCGAGGACCCCTTAATCTCTAAAAAGGAACCAGTGCCCTTAACACCTTATCGTTTGGGAGATGAAAATAAGGTTGATGTAAAGACACATTCCCAAAATATGAAGAATGGGGGAAGAGAGGTTGTGGTGTATTCGAAAGGCTTACGTGAATCGCCACGTTCACTCTACATGTTAAGCTTCGAGCCAGACAAGACTCCTCCGAACTAATTTACGATTGGTCGCTCCACATCAGCGACCAATCAGAACTGCACTATTCCCTGTGAGGGAAGAATTCTCATTGGACGTTATCCGCACAACCTCATTGGTTGATTAGTGTAAATAGGCGTGACTACATTAGCCCGGGAATGTTTAAAAGGAGCCTAGCTCCCAATGTTAATCTGTTCTGGTTATGACTACTTTCAAGCGCTTGTTTGTACCTATAATAAAGCTGATCACTTTTGTTGAAATCACTCTCCGGATCTTTGTTAGCGGCGATCTAACAGAGGTAAAGATACTTTCTACTTGCATTGTACTGCTTAAAGTATGCAGGAAGTCTAATAGTCAGGGCTATTTTGGGGCAGGAACACACAGGAACGGAGTTCCGGCTGGCTCCTGAGTTGGACACGCCCAGCAGGAACTCATTAGCATAATAGGCCACACCTAACAGCAGAAACTCATTAGGATTGGCTACATTAGGAGTGTGTGGCCTAACATGCAAAGAAGTTCCTTCTACAAAAAAAGCCCAGGGTTTTGACAACAAAGTAAACAGAATAAGAAGCAAAAGGTGGGTGTGGCTGAATGACCACACTTCGGGTAACATGTGGTGTGTGGCTTAATATGCCAATGAGCTGTGCTATCAGGGGTGTGGCCTAATATGCTAATGAGTTTCTGCTGTTGGGTGTGGCCTATTATGCTAATGAGTTCCTGCTGGGCTTTTTCTACAAAAAAAGCCCTGCTAATATAGTTAACCATTTATCCCTTCGTATTCAGTGATTCCTTATATTCTTTAGTTTGAGAAGTAAAGGGGGGGGAGAATTCTGGATTTCTTTCAGAAATGGGATGAAGAGAGAGAAGACGTGACTGTCTGTTTTACTGATGGATCAGCAGCTTATTGATTTAAACTGTTATAGACGGTCAGAATTGACTGGCCTATAAAAACGTCTGTGGTATTTCAATACAGTTTATATTTTTGAAAGTACTTGATTAAGACAGCAGATTCTAGCAGATAAGAAAAGCCGACACATCATTCTTTGTTAGAAAGATATATATCCCTAATTTAAAAAAGTTTACGACTATTAAATAGCGCCAAGCTCTTCTTGGAAAACAACCTGATTGAAACTTTATTTTTAAAACCTCCCATTTCAACCTGCGTTTATGGTCAATGTATCTTTTGACCATGCTTTCAGCCTTGCAAATCAGTTTATTTAAGGCAAGCTATTTAACTTCAGTTTTTGAAATATGATCTATAGATATCATTCAACTGGGCACCAGCGACGGATTCAGAATTTTCCACAAACTGGAACAATGGCTTTTTTGACACACTCTTTACCTTGGTGAATAACAGAAACAAACAATACAATTACTTACCAATACTAAAATGTTTAACAAATTCCAGACTTGCCTTCAAAGCTCAGAATGTGTACTAGGATTGCCAAATGAGGATCTCCCAGAATTACAACTGATCTACAAGCTACAGAAACCAGTTCCCCTGGAGCAAATGGCTGCTCTAGATGGTGGACTCTATGGCATTGCACCCTGCTCAAGTCCCTCCCCTCCCCCAAACCCAACTCATCTCCAGGCTCCACCCCCCATATCTCCAGGAATTTCTCAACCCAGAGTTGGCAACCCTAACACAGAAATGGTTTCCATCCACAGAGCATGACTTTTCACCTCTTGCTGCAGCCCCAAAATACCTTCCAAAATGCTGCTCCTAGGCGACAGGAGCAGGCAGTAGGAGGTCTGCAGTAGAAGGTGGAATTGGCAAAAAATGGACACTCCCTCCTTCTGTCCGTGGAAATCTTCCATGGTATCCAAGCCAGTGGTTTCCTTTGTAACCTGTTTGTCCCACAGCATCCTTACACACATGGACATCCTTAAATGCCTTATGATTTACTTAAATATTTCTTGGCTGAATAAACTGGACTATACAGTCCGTAAGTAAGAGTAATAGCTTGAAAGGCACAGGGCAGTGGACTCTGAACAGAAATAACTCACAGCATCTGCAACATCTGTCTTTTTCATGACAGAACCCAGAAGTGGCATAAAACTAATGGTCAGGATAAACTGGAGGAGGAAATGCCTTAATAAAGACTTCATGAGAATAGCAAGGATGAAAGTCAATGTGGTGTGCTGGTTAGAGTGTCAGACCTGGATCTGGGAGACCCAGGTTCCAATCCCTGCTCTGCCAGGGCAGCTTACTGGGTGGCCTCGGGCCAGTCACTCCCTCTCAGTCTAACCTACCTCACAGGGGTTTTGTTGAGAGGATGTTTGATGAAATAAAAGTTACCACCAAACACAGCAGCAGAACTATTAAAATAAAACTATACATTCTAGTGGACATTAATTTCTCACCAAGAGGCCCTCATTTCTGGCACTTCCCTGTGGTAAAGTACTGTCCTCACTGAGTCCTTCTATTTGCTTTTAGGGCTTGCCTTTAGAACTATTGCCAGTTTGGTGTAGTGGTTAAGTGTGCGGACTCTAATCTGGGAGAACCGGGTTTGAATCCCCACTCCTCCACTTGCACCTGCTGATGTGACCTTGGATCAGTCACAAGCTCTGGCACAGCTGTCCTTGAAAAAGAGCAGTTTGTGTCAGAGTTCTCTCAGCCCCGCCCACCTCACAGGGTGTCTGTTGTGGGGAGGGGAAGGGAAAGGAGTTTGTAAGCCGCTCTGAGACGCCAAGTGAAGGGCGGGGTATAAATCCAATCTCCTCCTCCTCCTCCTATTGCAAGCGTGTGTCGTGAAATTTTATGTCTGAGATTTCTGACCCTTCCCCTGAATGTCTTAAAAGATAGGGGCGGGATTCAAAGGTAGTTTTCCACTGACAGAAAGTACTTCCACCTTCAGAATAGATGCCTCCCCCAGCTGCAGCTCCATGAAATGCTGTTACAGAGGGACAGAGGACCCCTCTGGAATGGCAAAGTAAAAGGGGGGAAAACAGTGAAAATCAGCACACCTTCCGCTGGCAGAAGATGAGCTTTGGATTCCACCCTAAAAGACAGATGCGCCTTGACACTAATGCATAGCACGTGGGCAGTAAGACACTGTCTGCAGCGCTGCCTGCCATTTCGCAATCTGCCGGTGATGAACTTCATTTTGTAATGTTAACTATGATAATATTTTATAGGAATGCTTTGTCTTCTATTACAACATCCTTCTCGGTTTTTAAATCAAGTTACCAGACTGAGGCTGCAGCTAAGTCGATTATTTCTTGGTTGTCTAGACACAAAAGGCCAGCGTCCGGCTTCCTGTCTGTCTTCCAAGATACTAAATGTTGTTGATCCTGCCTGAATTGCAGCTACTCCATTGCCAGTACGATCCATTGTGTGATTAAAAACTTTGCTTAGCTTTTCTAACTTTAAAAGGAGAGGAATTTTGTTTTATTATGATTAGTTTATTAAGAGTCAAACTACACAAGATGCCAGAAAAAGAAGTTAAACTATATTAGGGTTACAGCACTGGAGAAGGGAATTTTAATACACACAGAGAGCATCATTTCCCTTATCAAAAATGTCCGCCCTGGCATCAAGTCACATGAACACATGAAGCTGCCTCATACTGAATTAGACCATCCATCAATCAAAGTCAGTAGTGTCTTCTCAGTCTGGCAGTGGCTCTGCAGGGTCTCAGGAAGAAATCTTTCACATCACCTCCTTCCTTTTTTAATTTTTTTTAATGTTTATTAAGATCAAGTATAACTTACAATATGTACAATACCTGCAAAAGAGTATACAAAAGTTCTGAGAATCCAACATTACAAGCCAGCCAGTTAATCACCAACAAAGTTGTCATCATACATCAATAGATGACATCACCTCCTTCCTGATCTTTTTTTAAAAAAACTGGAGACATCAGGGGTTGAACTTGGGACCCTCTGTATGCCATGCAGGGGCTCTACCACTGAGCCACAGGCCCTCCCACAAAAAACCTTGTCATTGGAAATGCTGGCGATTTAACCCTGGACCTTCTGCACACCAAGTAGATGTCCTACCACTGAGCCATGGTCCCATGGCCCCATGTCAAACCCCAGTGGTGGTGGGGGAGACTCTACTTCTACCAGTCCTTTTCCCCTACCAAAGGTTAAAGCAATTACGGGGGGGGGGTACATTTTTTATATGGGAAATGTGGGGAGAAGAGGCAAACCCCAGTGGGGGGGAGACTCTACTTCTACCAGTCCTTTCCCCCTACCAAAGGTTAAAGCAATTACCGGGGGGTTCCTTTTTTTATATGGGAAATGTGGGGAGAAGAGTCAGAACTGTCCCTCCCCCGGTACTGTAGCCATGATCTAGACTGAGGAAGGATACTTCCAGATAATCATGGAAGTTGTAATCATGGAACTTCAGCATCATCTGTCGTTTGACCCTAACATACCTCCTTCAGAAGCCAGCCCTAGCAAGAGTGTTACAGAGAAAACAAATATGCATTCAGCAAGCAGGAAAGACCTTTCAGCAAAGTGTGACGGGGTCTGTCATGTGAACAGGGGTCTTATAAGTACACCTATTTTCCTATTTTATGTTCCTATTTTCATCTATGAAATGCTGGAGGCTATGTAAGAGTTGATGTCGGTAAAAAACGATCCCCCTCTTACGCAGAAAGGCACCTCAAACGTAATTAAATTAGTGTTTTATGATTCACTGCTGCCCACATTAGTCTCTCTGCCAGCCGAGTAGTAAATCCAACTTTAAAAATATTTACTTGGCTGGTAGCTAAGGGACAAAGCCATGAGAGCTGGCTGTACTTTCCTGCAAACATTTTTTCTCTCTGTTAAAAGGGGAAAGCTTTGCCAGTAGAGGAAATTGAGAAGTTGACTTGAAATCATGAAGATTCTCCTCTGTTGTGTTCATGTCCCTCCTAAAGTTTCATATGCCCACTTTACTCTGCTATAGAGGGGGGCTGTTTTGGGGCAAATATTACACAGCGCAACTATTATGACAGTACTCTGGAACTCAATGCATTTTATTTGGGGCAAACTCCAGTAAATGCAACAGGAATAGTAGTGCCCCAGTCCTATGCAGAGTACATAGGAACACACAGTCCAATTGGAATAGATGAGTCACATTCACTCCATTGTCCATTTGTTTCAGGACAAGCAAGACTAGGAATACAGCAATTGCCTTGCTGGATCTAGGCCAACGTTCTGTTTCTAACACCAGCCACTCAGTTGTGTCTGAAAAGAATGTATGTATAAGTGAAGACAAGAAACCATCAGCAAGAACTCTTTTAAGTATCTTACCAACCGATACAAGATAATATGCAGCACAAGAAAGGTATAGCCCTATAGCAGAGCACATACTTTCCATGCAGAAGGTCTCTGGTTCAATCCCATTCCCTGGTGATTTCTAACAGCCAAAATAGGTGTTACTTTAGAGAAATGTCAGGACATAGAGGTGCCTGACCCCAGCTCATAGTCAAAAATTAGAGAAGGCCACCAACCTTTTAAAAACCTTTAAAATGACCTCCTCACACCATGCCATTCCAAACAACACAAGGCAAAAGGAGGAGCTTCATGTTTGTAATGTATTGGAAGTCTTACACGAATCGCCTCATCAACCTCCCATGTTAAGCTTCGAGCTGGACGAAGGCTCCGCAGAACTGACTTGCTATTGGTCGCTCTGTTTCAGCGACCAATCAGAACGACACCTATTCCCTGAGCGGGAAAGACTTTCATTGGACTTTCTCCAAACAACCTTATCGGTTGTTATTTGTAAGTAGGCGTGGCTACATTAGCCCGGGAACGTTTAAAAGGAGCCTGACTCCCAATGTTAAACTGTTCTGGTTATGAATGCTTTTAAGCGCTTGTTCGTACCTTCAATAAAGCTGTTATCTTTGCTGAAATCACTCTCCGGATCTTGTTAGCGACAATCTAACAATGTTCTTTCCTCCAGCTCCATTTCTGCAGGTGAAATTGGCCATGGGATACCTGGTGATGGCCCCTTCCACTGTGGGTCGTTAATATGAACGGTGGTTTTAGAATTCCGAACACATGCCCTGTGGGGGCTGCAGTGAGAGCTTGGAATATAAAGTTCCTTGAAGACCCACAAAAGATTATCTTTTTTCCCTGACAGAACTTTGGCTGGAGGGTAAAGAGGAAGTTTGCTTTATCTATTTCCCTCAGTGCTGTAGAGAGATGTATATCCCATTCTTCTGTATCGCAAAACACATAGTGACAAGCTTCTTACAAAACTGGTAGATATTTCACTATAACATCCTTTCACTACAGTGATACAGCTACTTCCTTTAGAAAAAAACAGCAGGCAAAAAGCACTGAGGTGGCAAAGGGGGAAATGGCAAACGTGAGAGGACAATGATGGGTAGGGGTGGAATACCCTTGTGTAGTAGCCTCGATGCATCTGTGAATGCCTCTGTATTTGCTGTGGCGATGAGAGCGGAACAGGGAATTGTCCCTTCTTGGAAGTAGCTACTGTAATATCACGGGATACCATTCTGTTAAAATCTTGGGGGGTTGTTCACAAAACTGAACACTCAAGGATCTTCCCACATTGTCGTTTCCATTGCCTTTACTGTCCATCTGTCTCTCCCTTCCTCCTATCAGCTTCTTTTAAGGAATGTTGTTATTTCCCCCAAAAAAAGAATACAGCTAGAGAGCAGTTCAAGAGGAGAAGTTTCTCTTCTTAAAAATAACCCAGTTAAAATGAAATTTTGAACCCTGAAAACAGAATATCTAAAACTGTATTTATTATCTCCTTATGAACCCATGGAACTATTGTGAAAGTTTAAAGTAAGCGAAGGACATGTATGAGGGAGGACAGGATGCATGATTGTTAAGTCCAGAGTCTAAAATTACCAAAGAGCACCACTGAATTGGACACCTTGTGCCCAAAAGCCCAAATAAAGCTGGGGCCAGCCTCAAACACACACAGCCATCACCACAGTCATGATCCAAACTGGGAAGCCCTGCAAATGCTATTTATAGATGTTTAAATGACAGAAAATAAGTTCATGACTTCCTTTAGAAAAAAACAGCAGGCAAAAAGCACTGAGGTGGCAAAGGGGGAAATGGCAAACGTGAGAGGACAATGACGGGTAGGGGTCACTACCAATCTCATTTCTCTCCTTCCTTTGCCTTCTCCTTCTGCCAGAAGAAGAAGAGGAGGAGGAGGAGACCCTGCCCTTTACTTGGAGTCTCAAAGTAGCTTACAATCTCCTTCCCTTCCTCTCCCCAAAAGATACACCCTGTGAGGTAGGTGGGGCTGAGAGAGCTCTGAGAGAACTGCACTTGAGAGAACAGGTCTGAAAGAGCTTGTGACTGACCCAAAGTCACCCAGCAGCTGCATGTGGAGGAGTGGGGAATCAAACTCTTCCAATTCCCCTGCTTTCCATTCCTCCCCTTGTCTTTCCCTGTGTCTTCACCTTCTTTCTACTTCTGTTTTTTTCCTTCCCTATCCTTTACTTCCCTCTTTGCCCCCTTTTCTTCCTCTCTCCTTTCTCATTCTTCCCTAACCCCTACCTCCCATCACTCCCTCTACCCTATGCCACCTTTATTAGCCTTGCTCCATCATATCCTACTTAAGTTACTTTCAGCTCTTCCCATTTCTAGCAAGGAGCCTCCTGATTTTCCCCCCAGAGATGACAAGCCGCCACTCATAGCACCAATGAAACATAGATTATGATATTTTAAAATGTATTTTAGATTGGATTCTTTGTATTAACAACAACAAAAAAGCTAGCATTTGAACAATGTTTATTTGAACTTAAAATCAACTAAAGGTCTGCTACCTACAATATATGGCGATACTCAGAGCAGATATTTGTATCGGATGGACTTGTTTGAAATCCAAGAGTATTGGAAAGAATATTAGAAAGAAAAGAGATTATTGGACACATAACCCCATCTCCTTCCTGACATCTGCAAAGAAGCTTGTTTGGGGATGACGCCGCGCATCAAGAAATTGCGAGCGATATAATCATAAAACATCCTGAATCGAGGCGGCTTCCACCTGGAATGAAAATGACACCATGAAGCAGGAACTTTCTGTTCTTACATTCCAAACCATCCCTTGCCCTAACATTACGTCCTCCCTAGATTGATGGGTGAACCCCCACAAAGCAGGAGTGTTTCACAGACACCAATTTAGCAGTGCAAAGTCAAAGATCATGGCAGTATTGAGTTTTTTTGTACCATAGACCCTTCATTCCCAAGAAGTAAAAGTCTTCCCCACCAACTCTGTAAATTGTTGCTTCAGTGCAGGTGAAAAAGGCACTTGATGACAGAGGAACCCTAGGTGTGCTGAAGCCACTTTAGACAAAGAAATGAGAGATCTAATGTTAATGGCCAACTTATGAGTGTGCCCGTGGATGAGGGGTGGGTGGAGGTCACAATGGGAAAAGAGAGGGAAGAAGAAAGTTAAGATGTATTGCGATGCTGTTGGGGCTGGAGGTAGAAACAGAAATCCTCTCAATGAAGCAGCAGATGGGAAGCTTAGGAGAGCTTCAAATACCATTTTCCACCATCATCAGTGGGGCTGCAAACCTCCAGGTGGTGGCTGGAGATCTCCAAGAATACAGCTGGTCTCCAGGCTTTGGAGATCAGTTCCCCTGGAGAAAATGGCTGCTTTGGAAGGTGGACTCTATGGCATTATATCCATCTCCTCCCCAGACCCCACCCTCAAAATCTCCAAAAAATTTCCCAACCCAGAGTTGGCAACCCTTAATCACTGCAATGTACTGGGTTCAGACGTGTGGAGTGATCAGCTCAAACTAAAGACAACTCAAGCAGGACCGAAGCCCTGATTAAATGCGTGCTCAACACACACACACTCCCCATGATTGGTTATTTACATAAGAACTCCTGTGCAATAGGTTCCTTCCAGGATCCTGGTCCCCTATTGTTCGTGCTCAGGCGAAACGCAAGCTCAGTACATAACAATCACCAACCCAGTATCTGAGAAAACAGATTTTTTAAGTATGCCCAGGACTTTCCCCTTCCCAACTTTCATTGCTCCTTGCCATAAAAGATGCAACAGTCACATTTTGTCCCTCTTGAACTTTTATTAATTTTGGGGAAGGAAAACATTATGGTCTGTCAAGGCATTCTGGGATGCTGCTTGGAGACAGTCCCAAAAGATCACTTGTAGGGTTGGGAGGACATGTCTGGCAACCAGCAGGAGCTTGGGGGGGGGAGTGTACATGAGGCCTTGGTGTCATAGGTGCCATCATGACATCACTTCTGGGAAAACCCAGAAGTGATGTCCAGGATTTCTAGGACTCACTGGAGACTCTATGGTAAAACTATAGAGTTTCTGGCAGTTCCTAAAGGTACTCAACACCACTTCTGAGTTTTCCCCGGAAGTGATGTTGCAGTGTAGATGATAGCAAAAAGTGTTGTTTTTTTCCTGCTACCGTTTGCAAGTGAGGAGGGCTGTCAGTGGGAGGCCTCCTGCCATAATGGGAAGCCTGGTAGCCCTGGCCAATGTAAACAACCCGTCACCTTTCTTTTAAGGCTTTCCCATGGCCACTTGGGATCTCTGTTGATTTCTATAGTAATTTGAAAGGAACCAATACATTCCCACAGTGATTCTCTATCAGTGATGTAAGGTCAAGACTGACATCCCTTCTCACATGGCACAGTCCTGGTGTGAACTGGCCAACCTGTGGGAAGGGAACATTATAGAATCTGTCAGCATTTGGCCAACTTTCCATACTAGCAGCAAGCACCTCTGAGAAAATTAATTAGGCATTTTCAAGTCACCAAAAGATGGGGGGGGGACACACCAGTGGTAATGCTGCATCGTTTAGTTCACTTTGGATGAGAGAGAACAATTGAGTCTCATGCTGTCTCATGCCGCTATCCATGTTCATTTACGAAAAGATGAGCAGAATACTTTAGGAGCAAACAAGCTCCTAAATTAGACAGCACAGATACCAGTACCGTAGTGGACCTCCCACAGCCCTCAAGGTTGCCTCCAGTCCTGTCAAACTCAACAGCTCTCTGTCTCTCTCTCTCTGCCTAAATTCAAACTGCATCACTGCTTTCAGCAGCTTCCCTTCCTCTAGCAATGATGAGTGTGACATTCCAAAGGCAGGAGAGAAATTCCAGAACATTAGGATTTCTCCAGCTCCCTGTTTAATGCCTCTGATTAAGACAGGTAAAACCACCATTATAGGCCATTCACTAGAAACATATGTAAAATGGAGTACAAATGACTGATTGATTGGCCTAAAGTCATGTTTCAAACCTACACTCCACTCTTCTCGATTTATATTCTGCCCTCCCCGCATGGGCAGGCTCAGGGTGGCTTACAAGTTAAAATATAACAGAATAAATACAATAAAACATAGATGCATCAACAGAGCAATAATCTAATCTAGGCAGGGCTCTGTGCAGTATGCAACAAAAGGCATGGAGCCATGTTGAAAGGTTTGAGCTGTCTATGAAACAAAATGATGTCTTGGAAGTGTACCACTCAAATCTTTGTGCTGCCAGTGAAAAATAACTGCTTTAAATTTGTACATCTTTGCAGATATAAATTTTCTGTTTCATCTATAGCACCCACCGAGAATCCCGCCAACACTACTCATTGGTAGATCACTTGGCCAGCATAAAAGACTGAGCCACGATTAAAATATATTTTGTAAACAAGAAATTAATCCAGGCAGAATTTGATAATAATGAAGCTAATTTTGCCAGCCAGCCAGCAAGCTTTTAATTCCACTAATTAAATCCTGCTCCGTCACATAAATACAACTGATTAGCTTACCCACACGTGGTTTTTAACTGCAGACAGCACAGCAGTGATGGAAGCTGCACCTAATCTTTTAAGCCAGGATTTAGAAACAAAAACTGGACATGAGCAAACTGGAGTACTCTAATGTTGTTGGACTCTGGTGCTTCCCTAAGAGACTCTATGCTTCCAGTTTGCAATCATTTCCTTTTCACTTGTAAATAAATGTTTAATTGGGCCAGTGTAAAGGCAGTAGCTCAAGTGGTTAAGACACTGAACTGCAGGCTGTGGAAGGTCAGTAGTTCAGCAGTTCGAGACACAAGTGTGCCGCATGACAGAGTGAGCTCCCATCTCTAGTTCCAGCTCCTGCCAACCTAGCAGTTCGAAAGCAAGAAATTGCAAGTAGATAAATAGGTACCACTTCAGTGGGAAGGTAACAGCGTTCCGTACGCCTTGGTGTTTAATCATGCCAGCCACATGACCACGGAAATGTCTTCGGACAGCGCTGGCTCTTCAGCTTGGAAACGGAGATGACCGATTCGACTGGCTTTCGAGCAAGGGAACCTTTACCTTTTAAAGTCACTTGCATTTCGTATACCGTAGGTGCTCTACAAATACTAAATTATGAGGATCCCAGTTCTTTCTCTTCCAGAGGAAAAATGGACCTTTGAAAGAGTCATCTGGACTCTCCACCATGTGACAACAGGAAGTAAAGCAGCAGATAAAGTCTGGAGTTCTCCCAGATTTACAGCTCTTCCCCAGACTACAGAAATCAGTTCCGCTGGCAGAAGTAGCAGCTTTGAAGGTTGGACTCTGTGGCCTCACACCCCGTTCACTGGAAAATTATTAATGTGCTTGTAATATATTGTACACTGTTCATATGTTTACATATATTTACATATATGTAGGGCTGCGTCCTTCTAAAATAAACCCAATGCCTAACAAAAGTTCAGTTGATCTAACAACTTGACATAGTTCCTATACACAGTATTTGAGATCCACAAGCCACTCACCAGCAATGCATATCAGAAGGAAGAAAACTAAACATGCTTGTTATCTGGAGCAGAAATTTGTTTAATTGCATGTATACGTTTAGAGAAAGGGAATATCCTGAAGAAACATTATTTTTCAGGCTGCACTGTAAAAATATGGCAAGAATTTAGGAGAAACAAAAACCAAAAAGGACTAAATAATAGAAACCCAATAGTTCAAAGATATGGAAGGTGATAATTATTCTAACATCACTTTGTTTTGCTCCCTCTCATATCTGTCTCAGATTGCAGGAAGAAAGAAAAGAAAAACCCATGTAGAAGGAGATTGCATAATTCTAAAATCTTCTAGTAAATTACTGTTTCGATCCTCTGAATGAGATCTGTATGTGGCAGATAGTCTGTGCTGCTAAGCACACTTCCTCTTCCACTAACATTGCCCTTGGAAACCATTGAGCTTTTGCAAACAGACATTTTAGAAGAGTTAGCTGTGAAGAGCTCCAAGAAGACCTCTGCAAACTGGGTGAGTGGGTGACAAACATGCCAAATGAAGTTCAGTGTGGTGATGTACATTGGGACAAAAAATCCCAGCTTCAAATATAGGTTAGTGGACTCTGAACTTGTTGTGACCAAGAGGGGAAAAGATCTTGCGGTCATAGTGGATAGCTCAATGAAAGCGTCAACCCAGCGTGCTGCAGCGGTGAAAAAGGCAGAAATCTATGTTAGGGATTATTAGGAAAGGGACTGAGAATAAAACAGCCAATATTGTAATGCCCCTGTACAGATCTATGGTGCAACCCCATTTGGAACACTGTGTACCGTTTTGGTCACCACATCTCCCTCTCCCAAATTACTAAAACTTGAGGGCATCCAAAGAAGTTGATGGGCAGTAGGTTCAGGATGGACAGAAATATTATTTTACACACAGACCGATTAAAATATAGAATTCTCTGCCAGAGGATGTAGTGATGGCCACAGGAATAAACAGCTTTAAAACGGGATTAGACAGATTGATGGAGGATAAGTCTATTACTGGCCATAGTGACTGAGGGGAACCTCCACATTCAGAGGCACTAAACCTCTGAATCACAGAGCCAGGAGGCAACATCAGGGGGAGGCCTTCTTTATTTATTTACTTCCAATTTATACCCTGCCTTGCCAGTACAAACCTTGGCCTATATGCCCTGTTGTTGGCTATCCAGAGGAACCGGTTGGTCACTGTGTGAGACAGGACACTGGACTAGATGATCCAGCAGAGCTCTTATGTTCTTATGTACTTAAGTGGAAGCATATTCCATGGCAGAGACTATTTAGCACACAGAACTCATTCAGAGGATCCAAGTTATAGGCAAATTTGGTGCTGTTGCTAGAAATGTCTTCTTTCAATTACACCTGACTCCTAAACTGGCCCCTTATTTAGACTTTGCTGACCGAGTCACACTGACTCACCCTACTGTAACCTCCAGATTAGACAACTGTCATAGACTTTATATGGGGCTGCCTTTGAAGACATCTTGGAAACTTCCCTTGGTGCAGAATGTAGCAGCAAGACTCCTATCTGGAGTCAGTCACCTAGAAAATATTACTCCAGCACCACTTCAGCAGCATTGGTTGCCCATCTGCTTCTGGGCCCAATTTAAGTGTCAGTTATCAGTTTTAAAGCCCTTCATGACCAGGGATCCTCATAACTCTCAAACTACATCTCCATATGCCACTCACTCTCCTTAGACATTCCCTTCTCCTTGTGGTACCCTCACCTAGGATGATCCATTTGGTAACAGATCATGGACATTCTCTGTGGTAAATTGATTCCTCTAGAATGGCTTACCAGGGAGGGTGCAGAAGTTGCCTTCAATTGTCATGTTCATGAAGGTGTGTAAGACTGTTACGTTTAGGGATGGGCATGAACTGCAAAAATGCAGTTCACTTTGTGGTTCATGGCATGCCCCATTTGCAAACCATGGACCATCACAAAATTTTCGCTGCCTCAAACCTGGTTCCATTCGTGAGGTTCATGAAGTGGTAGAATACTCTTCCCCCCCCCCCCAGCATTATATGGTTACCATTTGTTTGGGTTTAATTCTGGGGGGAAACATAGTGAAGGAAATAAATATATAATTGAGGGTTAATGGGCAGATGTACTTTTCTTAATTGTGGAATGCTGAGAGTAATTAACTGAGGCTTTGCCATTACGCTCTATCTGTCTCCTCTCAAGCATGGAGGCAACCTTAAAGCACCCTCTTCTTTGAAGTGGGGTGATGTAGTGTATGTCCCCGGACCAGAGAAATACATTCCAATCTACCATTCCAAATTACATTACCTTCCACTATTCATTATATTACATTACATTCTACTATTCCAATCTACTATTCCAAATAAGAAATAAGAAAGGACTGAATGAGGTTAGCATATGTAGTGAGATAAGAAACCAGTATCTCTGTTAAGTCCCGGGGGTTCCATTTTCAGAGTGTTGTAATAACTTGCAACTACACAATTTCCCTTTCTAGTCTGTTCCTGAAGTTCCTTTACAATAAAACAGCCACTTTGAGGTCACCCATTGAATGTCCTGGAAGGCTGAAGTGTTCTCCTACAGGTTTCTCAGTCTTGTGATTCTTGATGTTAGATTTGTGTCCATTTATCCTTTGGCATAGGGTTTGACCTGTTTGTTCTGTGTAGAGAACCAAAGGGCATTGTTGGCATTTAATGGCATATAGAATGTTAATACAATGTTAATGCAACATGGCTACCCACCTGAATCTATTTTCAAGCTGTTCATGGATGTTCGTGCTGGTTCATGATAGACTTGTGTCCGCTCAATCAAAATATTTACATAATTTCAAAGCAACAACTTGGAGAGTATGTAAAGGAGCATCCAGGGGAGGTCCGCTGCCACTTTGATGTCTCTAACTTGCACAGGATTCATTCTAAACACTCCTGAACCTCAGTCATTTTGACAGGTGCAAGCTCAGGAGTGTATAGAACAGATCCTGTGCAAGCTAGAGACACCAAACTCACAGTGGACCTCCCCCAGATGCTCCTCTACATGCCCTCCAAGTTTGGTGACAGGCACAGGTTCAGGAAGTTCAGGAGTGTATAGAACACGCCCCCAGCATGCTAGATTCACCAAACTTGCAGGGGATCTCTGGCTGATCCTCTTCTACCTGCTCTCCAAGTTTGGCGAGGATTGGATTTATGGGTTCCAATTTACAGCTGCCCAAAGAAGGTGCCCCCAGGAAACTGCTTTCTGGGTAAATGACTGCCTGTGCAAGCTACAGACACCAGACTTGGAGTGCATGCACATGAAAGCTTATACCTTGAAGAAAACCCTGTTGGTCTTAAAAGTGCTACTGGATTCAAACTGTGAACAGTTTGACAGTTCGTGGAAAGTTCATGCTGGTTGACCTGCCATGAACTTGAAGTACTTCTTCACCCAAAGAGTGATTAACACATGGAATTCACTGTGACAGGAAGTGGTGGCGGCTACAAGCATGGACGGCTTCAAAAAGGAATTAGATAAGCACAAGAGGGGTGTTGGCAGAAAAATGTGTGTGGCTGCACGTATCTGTGAAAGCGTGTTTACCCGTGCCACCCCCACACTCTCCCCTCAGTTCGTGTGTCTCCTGAGTGATGCCTCCTTACCAAAGGCGAAAGGTGCAAGTTTGGAAACCACTAAGCGCTGACACAGAAAGGTCTCTTCTTAAAATAAAATTTATCTTTATTATAGAAAAACACTTGAATCCTATTTCCTAAACATTGATAGTAAATGCATAGAAGAATAAACATGCAAACAAAGTTTCCCCCCACCCAAGGCATGCAGAGAGAACGAGAGGCCTCTCGGACTGACTCCTACCAAGAGTCAGCGAGAGTCTGTTGGATCTGACCAGTATTTATACCAAAGATCAAAGGGGTCCCTCAATAATCAAATTACAGTTGTAAATTAACATTTAGAAGTTGAAATTGTCTTGCAGGAAATTCGCATCCTTTCCTTGGTCTTACACAACACAAGTGTACACATTTTACAGGATCAATACAGTGTCATTGTTTTCTTCCAGGTGTTCCCCAATCATGGGAAATAAACTGTCCTTTGATGTTTGCTGAGATGGGGTGTGTGAACTCCTGTACCTCAGGAAGTTAGATTGTCTTTTGGATTGAAGTCTGCCAGCTGCCCAAATGGCCACACATTTTATTGCCTAGGAAATTGGGGGTATTGGCAAATCTCACATCTGTG
>NW_015172633.1:140629-140904 GCF_001447785.1 Gekko japonicus | reverse complement strand
CGAGCGGCATCCAAAAGAGGCCCTGCAAGGCATGGGGGAGGCAGAAAGAGGGAAAGGCCATTTCCGGGTGCGGGGGAGGCTCGGCTATCGAATCACCCGAGATGCCGGGGAGGGCTTCGGAGTGGGGAGGGGTCGTGCAGCCATATCCCGGGGAAGGTTTACTTTCAAGTAAGTCATGTGGGGCCGAGGGGAGCCTTTGCAGTCCTGGGAGGGAGCGAAATGCGGGCGTGGATGGCCAGTTTGGTGTCGAGAGACAGTTTGGTGCGGCGGTGAAG
>NW_015172633.1:125602-140560 GCF_001447785.1 Gekko japonicus | reverse complement strand
CCCCATCCCGGCGCCGAGCGGCTTGCCCCCCAGCCCTCGCTGCTCTCTTCCCCCCCTCCGCGGCGCCGGCGCCGCCAAGGGAGTTTGCAGAGCGTTCCCTGCGCATGTGCAGGGGACGCTCTGTCAGTTTCGGGGGGGATTTAAGTATCCCCCTGACATTTTTTTAAGAGTTTCAGATTTTTGTGCACACCTGGGGACCGCCCCACGTGTGCACAAAACTCTCCCCCCCCCCCAGGGGCCCCCGGTACGCGGATTTAGGTATCCGCACACCAGAGGGTGACTTGTCTATTAGATATATAGATATGGAGCAGAGGTCCATCAGTGACTATTAGCCACAAGGTATAGATAGGGGCTCTGGGGCAAGTGATGCTCTGTCTTCTTAGTGCTTGGGGGGGGCTCAACAGTGGGAGGGCTTCTAATGTCCTGGCCCCACTGGTGGACCTCCTGATGGCACCTGGTATTTTTGCCCACTGTGTGACAGAGTGTTGGCCTGGATGGGCTTCTGGCCTGATCCAACATTGGTGTCTCTTATGTTCTTATGTTCACGAGCCGGCCGAAATTAATCACAAACTTTAGTTTGTGAGCCGGTTTGTGCTCATCCCTAGATATGTTCCAGAAGGCATTTGGTTTCGGCTATGTTTTTAACTATGTATTGCCTTTTAACTGTGTGCATTGGCTTTTAACTTGTTGGATGCTTATGACTGCATCCTTGCAGTATTGCTGTTTTGTTAGCCTCCTTGACTTTGTGGAGATAAGGTAAGGTATAATTATTTTAAGTTAAATACATTTTAAGTTGCACTATTTATGGCTTTTCTATCATCTTCTTTGGGGGTTGTTGTGCCCCACGTTTCCCAGTAATAAGACCAAAAAAATGTACTAAAATGAGAGGGAAATGGGGAGGATTGGGTCAAGGGGACACTTAAAACACACAAGAAACGTGAAAGAAGCAATCAGCTGAAGATGGCAATAAGCTATTTAACTGATACAGTCAATTAATGCTTTGGAACCTTGTTTAAAAATTCTGGAAGACTTAACCAACCAGTGTACAATTAATGACATGAAAACTCTCTTCTTAATTCTATTTATAATCTTGTTATGCGCATTGGCGCACAACTTGCATTCCAAGTTTGGAGGCCAGAAGATTCGCAAAAACAGCAACTGGCTTTCTCACTTTGAAGCCTGCCGCTGATATGAGATGTGAAGCAGCAAATAAGGGCAGGATTACCTGGTTATGTGCGCCCTACTTGCTTAATCGGTGAGAAGGCCCAAGGGTAGCACATTACATGGGTCAGTTTCCTTTGGAACAGAGAGCACTGCAGTCTGCAGACTTATGGCATTTTTTGTACTACTTGCTGTAACGTGGGCAGTTGGCTGGTTAAAACTGGACTCAGACTGTGACTAGGTTATGACTGATCACTGGTTCTTTCTTGGAATAACCTGTTTAAGCTAACAAGTCTTTTCAGGTTTATACCACCTGTGGGTGGAGGTAAATGTGCCAGATATGAACTCTTCTCAAGAAGTCAGGCACCACTGCTTTTTAACAGTAAAATGCACAACTCTTTATTCACATAAACATAGTGGGGGTGAGATATTTACACAGGATAGACTGTTGCTTTTGTATAAGTGCTTCACTTTGAATTAACATATGCAGGAGTTATACAACTCTAACTTGGGTCGAATCTGCATTTGCATTTTTAAATCAGTTTCGTGCTGCTGTGATGTCGTCTTTCTCTGTCTTTGTTTGAATGTTGTTTGGAGGGTTGAATCTGCATTTGTCTTTCCCACCGGTGCCCCAGCCTTCTGACTCCGTCTTCAAAAAAGCTGGTTTCGTTTTCACACCTCAACAGTGCTAGCATCCTTTTGCACGTCCACATATGTTTATCACCTTCTCGTGGCGGCTCCACTGTCATTGCGCCTCCCCACTGCTTTAAAAGAATCTTCTCCAAACAACGTTCAAACAAGCATAGAGAAAGACGGGGTCACAGCAGCACGAAACTGATTTAAAAATGCAAATGCAGTTCAACCTATCTGTGATTATACATAAGACTTTCTCCGTATGGCTCTCTCAACTGACTGGTGAGGCTATTCTAGCTATTCTGAGTCTTTTCCAGTCACCTAGTCTTTCCCTTAACCACTTCACAAGTTCCCTGGGAGAAGTGTGTGTGTAGTTTTGCTAATACTAAGGTCCCGTTCATACGCGGCGATTTGGGCCAGTTGCGGGCCAGTTTGGGGGCGGATCAAAGCAGCGCGATCACACCACAACATCTGGGAAGCGTTCTGCTTCCGCCCCCAAACTGGCCCTTTCTGGGAAAAAGCGCCTCAAGTTGACACCACCTACCTCGGTGGTTCAACGAGTAGACGCGCTGCACTCCGGGCGTCTGATCGCCGGCGCTCCCTTGCGCCGGCTCAACCCCGGCCCGGATCCGAACTGCGCATGCCCCGACATGCGCAGTTCAGCTGGCCCCCGGTTAGGGCTGTGTTTTCTCCCCGGCGTTTGATCGCGCCGGGGAGAAACGGCGGCGCGGCCTTTTCCCCTGCGTGTGGCAGGGTCCTAAGTTCTTCAATTTCTCCTTTCATATCACTACCCTCCCTCTCTCTAGAGGGAACCAGTGAGGAGTGTTCTCTAGCCCTAATTTTCTTCAAACTGGTGGCTTGCTTTTTTTTTTCCACTTGGACCTGGCAACCCTACCATTGACGCATGGCACATTAGAGCCTATCAGCCTTCAGCCGCAGATTTACAGTGGGAAAGGGGTTGCTAGGGGAAGAATGATCTACTCCTGTAAACTTCCACTGTTTATAGTAGTTTGGATCCAACCCAATGTATTAGAGTAGGATAAAGAACGGCAGCCAAAAAATATGGTTAATTAGCAAAATTCTTCCACACCCCACCTTGTCTTCGCTCTCTGGAGTATAGTCCACCTACTCTGAGTTTCTTTGCCTCTCAAGTAAACATATGGGTAGGTTTCATCTGAAATCTTCTTTCCTTCTTGAGGTTTTTTTTAAAAAATAAGGCATTGCCTTGCCACATAAAACAGCAGCTAAAATAATCTCTACATCTCGTTTAGCAGCCTATAATCAACCTTCACAGTCTTGCACAGAACTACTTACTCTTTGAAGGAGGATAGAATTTTTAATTTTCGTGCTATGTTAAGAGCTGTATATCTGATATTAAGCCTCCATCTGTTCCAATCAAGGAAGGATAAAAATTGTATAGAGGACAGGGGGTGACCCAAACACTTCAAGAAAATTACCGCACACAATTATGAACGTGGCTATGATTCAAAAGGTCAGTCTTTGGCAGGTTTCTCATCACCATAGTTTCGGGACAGTGCTCAGAACTAGAATTTAACCAAGAAGTCCAAGAACATTCAGCTATTGAACACAGGGCGTTAGACTCAATGGAATGAAAGTATGAACTACTATACTTAATGCACCAGGCTTTAGAAAGAGTGGTTAACTATAGTCTGCAATAATGTTCTATACTTTTAAACATCTTCTCTTCTCTGCTTTTTCCCTCACTCATTCTGCTTTGCCTGCATGGTCAGGAGAGATATTCATAAACTAACAGATCATCTAGGAAAGAACAAACTCCAGTGGGTAGGAATAGATTCACAAGCCCCCCCCCTTCCTTCAGGTTGGTCTCTATGAGGTTGGAGAACTCCATGGCTGTCCCAAGTCTCTGCTTCGTGACTATAAGGCCCCCAGATGTGTCAAAAACAAACTACGTAACAACTGCTGCCACCTGCAAATCTGGGAGCATCTCCTGGTAAACAGAGTTGCACATCTAGCACTCTGGACTTGCATTGCTGTTTAGAGGTACTTCCTAGCTGCCACTCCTCTTGCTTCACTCCTACCAACTAGCACAGAAAAATCTATTGTAACATTGCAATTTCAAACTGCTGTGCTCCAGGGATGGCAAGCTTATCCACTGCCCCTCCATGGTACTGCACTTCAGATAGCAAGACCAAACCATTGTAGTGTGGTTCCAGAGATCACAGTGTTCAACATATATGAAAGTTTAATAAATGAATTAAAAGAATACACATGGGTCTGTAAAGCATTCAGGCCAAGCAAGGGCACAAAGAAAAAGTGAAAACACACAGTTCCCTTTCCCTGCATCCTAAACAATGTTTAAATAGGGCATGCTAGTTTTATTGAAGTTGTAGTATTACCTTAGTTCTCATGGTTGGGACTTCTGCCCATTGCCCCTTGTCACATGGACAAGATGGTCCCTAGGTAAAAATTTAGTCTTGCATGGCTCAGGCCTCTCCACTGACCTGATCCAGATGGAATAAGAAGGAAACTTCTATCTGTCCAGAAAATGTATAATCTGCCCTTGGGAGACTCTGCCCCCCCCCCCGGTCATTTGTCCCTTCTTGTTTCAAGAGGAAGGGTTTACTAGTTGCTTGGCTCTTAACAGTCTCTGTCTTTTTAAATGTGACCTTCTAACAGGGTGTCAGATGGGCAGCCATTGTCTTACTTTGGCCAGAGAGCAATTAATCTGTGTAAGCACCAAAGTATCCTTGAAGGTTTATTCGCTGGCCCCCTCCTTCTTTCACATCTGAATTTGCAGATGTGTTGTGACACAGAGACAGAGTGCAATCACACTGACTGAAATACTAGAATGGATTCTTGGGTGGAGGCCATTTCTCCCCACCCACTACCATAGCTGATTCCCACAGAGTGATTTTTCTCCTTGTAGCACACGGCCTGCCCCTGCTTCATTTGGACCCTATTCTCTTTCCAAGTACAAGTTGTGGGGCTCTCTTGTTTTCCTTTTTAAGCTGAAGTAAAAAAAAGCTTCCTTTACTTCAATTTACAGGGGAAACAGTGTGTTGGCTGCAGGCAGAGCCTCCATATGAAAGCTCCGCCTGCAGCCAATTGGGGGGGGGAGCTCAACACCAAAATGGCAATGCTCCCTTTTCAACCCTTTAACAAAGTCTCTTTTCAACCCTTTAACAAAGTCCCCCCAACGACAACTAAGCCATGGCTCATCTGTGAGTGGAAAGAGGGATTGCTAGGTGGCAGCGAGGCTGCTCATTGGTTGGCTCCTCTGTGGCAATTTGATGAGTAGGAAGGGGGCAGGGAGGCCTGGTGCCAGCATCAAGCAGCATGAGACTGAGGCACATGGATCCCATCCCTGTGCACCTCCATCCACTATTTTCACAGTGGGGCAACTTTTCTTGCCTCTATGTGGATTCAGCCCTTTTCTTCTAAGAAGTGCATAACAGACTGGGCCTGTTTCCCCTGCTCAAGAAAAAAGCGGTGCCATATACCAGTCTCCACTCTCAACTCAGATCTACTTCAGAGGCTTACAACCAACACATGAAGAAAAGGACAGGTGTCTTGAGTTGATCGTAGGGATCGGTGTAATGGTTACTGATGTCACCAAAGCAATGCTTCCTCCCCATCCTAGTTTCCATGGCTAGTAACCAACAGACTGAAGCAAAGAGTCAACAATGGACCACTATGAGATGGTCAGAAGAAAAGAAAGGTGGAGCAAAATTATCTGGGTCGGGGGCAGGCTGTGGCATTTTTAATGTTTGCATTGTTTATTTATTATCCTACATATTTATTTGCAGTATTTATATGACACCATTCTAGCCGAAGGGATCCAAAGCTGTTCACAAAGAAAATCCAAATTCAGTAAACAACACTGGCCGTAGCTCAGTGGTAGGCCATCTGCTTGGCATGCTGAAGGTCTCACATTCAATCCTTTTCATCTCCAGTTAAAAGGATTGCATAATAGGTTATATGAAAGGCCTTCATATGAGACCCTGGATAGCCACTTTGATGGACTGATGATCCATCAGTATACTGAATAATGCCACTTCATATGATCATGAGTTCCACAAAGACGAACAAAAGAAACAGATCCTGGACTCATCCTGACTGATAAGGATGTCTAACACAGCCCCCAAACTGCAAGCTCAGGGCTAAGAGCCAAAGGGCCGAAAGCAAAGAGCCCTTCGGCTTATTGCCAGCAAGATTTTCCTCACTTCTTCCTCCAAAACTTCATATAGTATACTTCTAGAGTATGAGACTTTTAGTGACATCACATATCTGCCCAGGCACTATCTTTAGATGCCCAACTGTCTAAAAGAATAGAGGCTATCTAGCTTTCTGTATGTCTATGGTTCTCCTTTCTTGGGATATGAAACCATCAGAGCTCCAAGAGAGGAGAAAGGAGATGAAACAGATCACAGTGTAAAGCTTTTTACGCCACTCAGTGCATAGTATTCTCTGCAATGATAAAGACACATGGCAACTACTCATGCCACATAACCACAGCAACAACCAGGAACGTGGTAAGTGTAATGTTTAAACTAGACCAGAGACTTTGATGAGAAGAACACTAGCAGGCTTACGTACAGGGTCTAAATCATTTGGGAGCCACAGACTGAATATGCAGGTAACATCGGTTGAGTCCACTGCAACTGGACTAAGGATTCTGGACATATGAAGAAGGACAGATACAATTATGTTAAGTTTTATTCCATTTCTTGATAGATAGACCCGCATGGCAGTAGCTCAGTGTTATTTGAGCTGCAGTTTGCCTCTCATGGTTGATGTGTTTAAAAAGAAAGTCATTTTCCCCAAATGACACTTTACAAGAGAGAGATTTGCAATGTTAGGCATGTCCATTACCACAAGAGCCTTTATTACGCTGCTAAATGTACTTGTTATAACTTTTCTTTCCAGATTATTTCTTGGGCTAATAGCTGCTCTTTACATGTAGCCTTCAAACCCACCAAGACCAGTGACAGATTTAACACACTGAATGGTTTTGGAAAGCATTTCATTTCCTGTACACAAAAGAGTTTGAGTGCCATGATTGTACAGAGGAAGGAGAAGAGGTCATCACTTTCTACAGAAATTATCTCAACCAAGAGGGTGAAAGGCTTGCTTCAGTCGCACTAAACGAACCTAGAGGTAAAGCATCTTTTAAAATAGCAGCTTCACTTAACAGCACTTAAAAGCCTTAAGGAAATCATGAGATTTTCCAGGCTGCACTGAAAATACAATATGAGGTCTTCTACTCTTTTCTTTTAAAATGTAGACTGCTAGTACTTAGTGCCAAACTCCCCTGGGGTGATGCAAACATTTGCTAGGAAGATGAGACCTCCTGCTGGTCATACTCCTCAAATTTATACTTTGTTTGGCCCAGAGATACCATGCCAACCGAACAACTGCTGCCTGATTATTAGAATGCTGGGAGTGTGACTGGGGCAAATTTCCCTTATTTACACAGCCTTGATTTAGTATTGTGTGTTTTTGTGGGTTGTAGGTTGCAAAAGGCCTGGATATTGTAAATTTGAATAATGAATATGAATCATGCAAATTTGAATATGAACCCTATCAGCACTGGAGAAATTAGAGCACCAAGCCTCTCTGTGCCTTACTTATTATTACAAACTGGGACCATCAGATCTGCAGCATTTTAACTTGAGAACGCGAGGTTCCCGCTCTGCATTTTGAAGGATCCATGAGATATGGTGTCAGGCCCATAGCCAGGATTTTGTGGCATGTGGGGCAAATATTTTCTGGTGGGGATGTTGGGGCTGCCACTATTTTTATGTCAGCTCCAAGTCACCCCAAGCCCAGTCACTGGCATCCACCCCTCTCCCTCCCCTCCTGCAAGATTTAAAGGGCCCTTCAACTGATTGGCAGGGAGCATGGGTCCGCCGATCAGCTGGAGGGCACCTGGGTTTTTTTTGCCACAGTGTGACACAGAGTGTTGGACTGGATGGGCCTTTGGCCTGATCCAACATTGGCGTCTCTTATGTCCTTGACGGAGGGAGGGAGAGGGGCGCATCCCTTTAAATGCTTTTGAGAAGAAGCAGGGGCTGTGCACACGCCCCCCATTCTTCTCAAAAATTATTCTTTAAAAAATCTTCTCAAAAAATCTTGTGGGGCTGGCCCTTTAAGGAAAGGGGTTGAGCCCCAATAGCCCCACTGTAGCTATAGGCCAGCATGGTGGGTGTGTTTGTGGGGGTGGGGAATTGGGCTTCGACAGCGTGCACCAGAGACCTCTGGACAAGCCGGCCAACAAGCCCAGGACAAGCCCAAAATGAAGTTTACTTTGTTTATTGGTTTATTTCTACAGTGAGTTCCCCCCCCCTGTCATAAGTTGCTTTGGGCCCGTTTGAAGAGAAAAAGCATACACATACTAAAGTAAATAAATAAGTTTCATGATGAGGGAGAAGGGGGATTCGAGACAGAGGAAGCAGCTCCTTCGGGTTCTATACGCTTAGATCTTGCCATTTCCAATTTGTGAAATCCATGAATCTGTGGATGGAGCTTGGGAAGGGTAAGGTTTAGGAAGCTGCCATTTCCTCCAGGAGAACTGAGCTCAGTACTCTGGAAATGAGTTGTAATTCAGGGAGATCTCCAGGCTCCACCTGGAGGCTGGCAACCTTAAATCACCTGCCCAGGGTCCTTTAGGGTGTGAAGGAGCATTTTCATTCAGCACTTACCTTTTTGTGAGGGGACTGGGTGTGGATGCTCTGAATCAAATTCTCCATCTGCAGCCCTTTAACTTGAGAACAGGACTTCCCTGCTCTGCATTTTGAAGGATCCTTCAGATATGAGAGGGAGGGATATTGGGCTTCACCAATGTGCGCCAGAAAGCAAGCATCCTCACAGCCCTATTTTTTACCACCCACCGCCACCCCTTTTAGACCGTAAGAAAGCAAACAGGAGGAAATGACCTTTTGCATTACTTCTTTGGATCCTTTCTTGCATGTCACGCATAGCAGGAAAAGATTTTAAAAATACCTTTGTGTTATGTTAGAAGCCTTCTTTTATAAGCTCCCCCCCTCGCTCTGCTAAATTATTCTTTTAATTCATAGTTTGTCCAGAGGGCGAAAAGCTATTTTCCACTGACAGAAACCTCATTGTCAGACTTAAAATAAGAAATCTGCAGTCTCTAAACATTGTGGAATATTTGCAAGCATAAACATTAGAAGAAATGCCATTTGCCATGATGCACCAGCCTCACAGGAGATGCTGTGAACGGCACGAACAATGATAGAACTCAGGGCAGGCAATTTAGTGCAACAATCTTTTTGTGGTTGGTTATCTGCCCATGTTTTCTGCTCTATAAAGCAGCCTGGTTACCCATATGTGCTTTCCATTCCTTTTTCACTTTTTTTTTTTTTAATGAACAAATTCACCTTTTCTCTCTTGATAATTCCTGCTTATCTTGCTTGACATTTGCAATCAAATCATATGCCGAATTTATCCCTAAAAAAAAGGCTGCTTATTCTAAAAGAATTGTGGGAATGATTAATTTTTTCCAGGTCCTATTAAAGTTAAAGTTACTTCTTGTGCCAGTTTCAGGATGTTTTCCAATATTAAGAATAATTTTATACCTCCAGTGAAAATCTTCAGTCTCTTCTGTGAAAGTCAGTTCCATTGAAGCAAGCTGGACTGAAAACAATGCAAGCTGTAGCTGTGATCTTAGGTACACATGCAGCGGAATGGGGCAGTGAAGTGAACAGACTGCAGTTGTGAGATCACATTTTTGAAAGCTCCCTTGCATAAAAAATAATCCCTGCAAGCAGAAATCCAGTACAGCAGGGGAAAGTGCCAATGAAGCTGATAGGCAGTAAATTCAGGGTGGACAAAAGGAAATGCTATTTTGCACAGCGAGCAATTAGAATGTGGAATTTGCAACTGACTGGCAGTGAAGCGGAAAAATTAAGCGAAGAGATTGATTTGGTTTATAGAGCCTATTCCATCTATACAAGGAAAAATAATCTGCCAGCAGAAGCGGTTGTGAAATTTACCAAGCAACGCATCAGAGATCAAATTTTGAAAGCAACTTTATCAAAACCTTTGAAAATCGGAGAGCAGAGCATAAGGATTTTAAAAGATGTTCCATTTGAAATTCGTATGAAAAGAAAGGCTTATAAGGGACTGACCACATTCTTGCAAAGTCAACAAGTTAATTACAGATGGTTGATTCCAGAAGGATTGGCCTTTAAGTTTAAAGACAAGAGAGAAAAGATAGACTCCATTTTCAAGGCTCAAAACTTTTTGAAGAGGCACGCCAGTTCAGAGGACGAGGCAGAACTCGCCAAATGGGCAGTATTTAGCAGTGAAGAAGACAGCGGCTCGGAGGGAGGGGACAAAGAATCGGAAGGTGGAGCAGCAGCGAAAGGTCCATCTTAAAACTTGAGAGGCAAAAAGTGAAGTTCCCCAGTGTTTGAAGATATGTTTGGAAAGTGCAATAAAGGACAATACTAACCCCAAAGGGACATTATTAACATACTAAAGGTCTTTATTTTTTACAGGTAAAGATGAAAGAAGACAGGACAATCACAGAAGAAGCCAAAGATTTTATGCATGCTAATAACAGACTAATATACTAATCAAAGCATCACTCACTACTTTTTTTGATCCATCTATATACCCTCCCTGTTTTCTGAATTTAAAAGCAATAAAATTCTCTCCTCTTTAGGAGAGTTAACAAACAAACAAAAAAGAATGTGGAATTTGCTGCCAGATGATGTAGTGATGACCACAGGTACAGACAGCTTTAAAGGGGGATTAGATAGATTCATGGAGGATGGATTCATGGAGATACATTCATGGATATCAGTGGCTACTAGCCTTGGTGAGTAAAGGGAACGTCCATAGGCAGAGGCAGTCAACCTCTGAATGCGAGTGCCAGGAGGCAACATCAGGGGAAGGCCTCGGCCTCTATGCCGTTATTGGACCTTCAAAGAAACCAGCTGGCCACTGTGTGAAACTGGATGCTGGACTAGATGGACCACTGATCTGATCCAGGGCTCTTCTTATGTTCTTATGAGCCTGTCTCCTTGATATGCTAGGCTATTCTTATTTGAAGAAAGCCTTTACGTGGGAAAATAGTGAAAAGTAGTAGTATCATGTCATGGGGAATCCAGGAACAAGGCTGACTGAGTTTTTCGTTCCCTTCCTGTCTGCAAGTATAGGAAACCTGGACACGGCCAGGGGCAACTGAAGAGCAGGAGTCAGGGGTCGTTTCGTAGAAAAAGAGCTAGGGGAACTCATTAGCATAACTCATTAGCATATGCCACACCCCCTGACCACTGGAAAGGCCCTCCCTGGCCCCAGGCAGGCAGGGGTGGGGAGAGGCAGGCAGGAAGCAACTTACCCTCCCTCTTCTCCTGCCTCCTCCTGGCTGAATGAGGGCCGGAAGCGGGGTGGCTGGAAGCAGGGGGCGGGGCATCGTCATGTGCCCCGCCCCCCCGTACCTCCCTCGGGGGAACTGCGATCCCCCACGATCCCCCTCGAAATGACCTCTGGCAGAAGCCAAAAGGTTATTAGTGTCTGAATGAACCAGTTCCCTGGATCCACCACCTCAATACACGAACCTGCCTTACATTGAATCAGACTGTTGGTCTACTATCAAGGTCAGTATTGTCGACTCAAATTGTCAGTAGCTCTTCGGGGTCTCAGGCAGAGGTCTTTCACATCACCTGCCACCTGAAACTTTAGTGGGAGATGCCAGGGATTGAAGCTGGGACCTCCTACATGCCAAGCAGATGCTGTGCCACTAAGCCATGGCCCCTGCCTAGAATGTGGCTTGGTACTTTAAAAAAAATAGTTTACTTGAATTATATTTCATTTGTTTACATCTTTAGTTCATTTAAACTGTACGTTTTTGACCAGTTTTGGGTCCCTACTGGGGAAGAAAAGCTGGGCAATAAATTGCCTAAAAACATAAAAAGTGTAAATAAAAGTCTATGGTCCAAAGCAGGTAGTGAGTGGCAGGGAAATCTTCTGTGTCCCCCTGGAAGGGGAGGGAGGGATACACTGCCCCCTTGTGGCATTCCTCCGTCCAAGTCAGGGGCAGGGCTGACTGATCCATTAGGCACAGTGGGAACAACGCATGGGGACCAAGATACTTTTAGAGGCCCACGGAAATGTTTTATTTTTAAAAAAATCAGAAGGGAAAAAATTAACTTTTAGGGTCAAAGAAAATGTTTTAATTTTTTCTCACATCGGAAAAAAATGAAATGTTTAGAGCCACAGAAATCTATTAGATATTGCCTATAACAGGAAAAATAAAATGTCAAAGTATTTAAAGTTATATCAAAAATAATTTCAATATTGATATTATTATGGTGGGAGGGGCCCACAAAGGTATAAGTACCTTGTGCCCATGAAACTTTTAGAACCCACAAAAATGTTCAATTTTTTCTTAAATAAGAAAAAAAAATGTAGTAGTAATAATTTATTTTCATGCCTTTAAGGACCTGAAAATACAACTACATAAGAGAATACTAATACATAAAATGCAAACCAAAACAAATATACATACAATTAAATACATGTGATTCACATATTTATTGTCACTGTGATAATTTAACACACTGGAGCTTATTAACTAGTAGTGTGAGTACTACAACCACATGGACAAGGTTGACTATGTGGTCTTTCCCACCTTTCCACCCAGCAGATTGATGGTTGGCTTGAAAAGAGCCACACTGTCTCCTCTGTGGACATGGTATTCTGATGTATACCACAGTTGTGTAAGATTGCTGTCCAAGGAAGTAGCTCCTGCATGTGAATGTGACGTAGGTCTGAGTAGGGATTGCCACCTGTGTTTCCCATAGGGTTGCCAACCTCCAGGTGGTGGCCAGAGATTTCCTGGGATTACAACTGATCTCTCCAGGCATCAGTTCACCAGGAGAAAATGGCTGCTTTGGAAGGTGGACTCTATAGCATTATACTCCACTGAAACCCCTCCCCTCCCCAAGCCCCGCCCTCCTCAGGCTCCACGCCCTGAAATCAGGTATATTTCCCAACCCAGAGTTGGCAACCCTATCCAAGGTCATCAGTACACTGGTATGAAATGCCACCTATGTCGAAGCATGTTTCTTTAGCAACAATTTGCACTTCATTTTTAAATAAAAACTTAATTCCTTTTAAATAAATGAATATTGTTTTAAATGATGCTGGAATGTTCCACCGAATTCCAGAGAGACTACTCTACAGTTGACCAGGAGGGGCCATGGCATCAGTGGTGGAGAACCTGCTTTGCTTGCAGATGGCCCAGGTTCAATCCCAGGCATCTTCAGTGAACGGACCTCAGGGAACAGGTATGAAGAAAGCCTTTCTACCTGCATGAAGCCCTGAAGAATTGCTGCCACTCAGAGCAGACAAAACTGAGCTAGATCGACCTGTGGACTGACTTGGTATCAGGCAGCTTTGTATGTTCAGTGAATATACAAACCACTTGCAGACAGAAACCCTGAAAATCTCGTTCTTTAGGTGCCTAGTTCCTATGACGTCTGTATAGAAAGCCCTGCTGTCTCCACAAACCACAGTAAAACTACTACAGTGCATCGCTGCAGCACTTGTCCCTGGAATGTCAGAGCACTAATTTTCTTATTAAGCCTTACTGTATTTCCGTTTCATCCGATTAAGTGAATTAGTCAGAAAAGAAAGGATATTTGTCATCAGCGTAATATGCATTTGTCACTCTAATGATGTATTTAGGATAAGGCTGCAGTGAAATTACACGCCATTACTTGTGACACCACATCACAGATATTATGTACACAGTGAAAAAAATGAGCAAAGATTTTTTCCCCTGCAGCTGTTGGAGGGGAAGCCTTGCTTGCCATCTTTCCTGCTTTCTACAGATTTGAAGGATGCAGGTAAAGGCCCATAGCTACAGTTGGGCGTGATGGGGCCACGCCCCCTCCGTTATGAGCAAAGCCCCACCGCGCCCGACTGACCCTGCCCCAAAAGGGTCCTTTCTCAGTTAGACAGGCACAAAGTAGGAATCTAAATGTGTGGATGAGGCGACAGTGTAGGGAGAAAGGGTTTAAGTTTGTTAGGCACTGGAATGCTTTTGGTAACAAGCAGGACCTGTATAAGAGAGACAGCCTCCAATTGTCCCAAGAAGGAAACAGGAAACTGAAAACAAATCATCCAGTATTATATTGCCCCTGTATAAATCTATGGTGCAGCCTCATTTCGAATACTATCTACAGTTCTGGTCACTGCACCTAAGAAATGATACTATAGCACTGGAAAAGGTGCAAAAAAGGCTACTAATATTATTAAGGGAACACCAGGGCTCTTTTTGTAGAAAAAGCCCAGCAGGAACTTGTGGTAAGAAATTTTAGAAATATGGAAGGTTTGGGTTTAAAATGAACCAAATAGTTTATGAAATCCATATATTTGTCTCTGTTTCTTTGCTAGCAGAAAAGCAAGGAGGCCTGGCCTGTTCCAAGCCCTTTGTTCTAGACAAATCTCTTTATCAGTCACCCCGGCAAAAGTTCAAAACATTCCAATCCCAGGATTTGAATCAATGAATATTTCCCCAGGTGTGAGACTTACAATAACCAGCAATAAAAAGGGCAGCTGGTTAGGAAAGCCAGCTTGGGAAGGGACAGACCCCAATCCGAAATGCAAACTAACTTCCTGAGATACAGAATTCACACACACACACACCCCGCTTTCATCTCAGCGATAACACCAAAAGGACAGTTTATTTCCCATAATTGGGAAACACCAGGATAAAACAATGACACTGTATTGATCCTGTAGAATGTGTACACTTCTGTTGTGTAAGACCAAGGAAAGGAAGCAATTCAATTTCAACTTCTAAATGTTAATTTACAACTGTAATATGGTTATCAAGGAACTCCTTTGATCATTTGGTATAAATACTGGTGAAATCCAACAGAATTTTGTTGGCTTCTGAAAGATCAGGAGGGGCTTAGCCTCCTGAGAATTTGGAGTCAACCCGAGAGGCCTCTCGTTCGCTGCATGCCATGGGGTGGGGGAAACTTTGCTTGCATGTTTATTTTTCTGTGTATTCTATCAATATTTAGGAAATAGGATTCTACTGTGTTGGTAGGCTGGCATAGCGTCTTGCTGGTCATCTTGCCAGGTAAATCTCTGAATGTTTTTCTATAATAAAGATAAGTTTTATTTTAAGAAGAGACCTTT
>NW_015172633.1:123275-125431 GCF_001447785.1 Gekko japonicus | reverse complement strand
ACTCCTTTGCATGTTAGGCCACACACCCCTAATTGTAGCCAATCCTAATGAGTTGCTGTTGTTGGGTGTGGCCTATTATACTAATGAGTTCCTGCTGGGCGTGGCCAACTTGGGAGCCAGCCGGAACTCCGTTCCTGTGCGTTCCTGCCCAAAAATAGCCCTGGGGAACACTTTCCCTATGAAGGAAAGTTAAAGAGGTTAGGGCTCTTTAGCTTGGAGAAACAACAACTGAGGGGTGACATGACAGAGGTTCACAAAATTATGCATAGGATAGAGAAGGTAGAGAAAGAAGTACTTTTCTCCATTTCTCACAATACAATAACTAGTGGGCACTGAAATTGATGAACAGTAGGTTTAGAATAGATAAAAGGAAGTGCTTCTTCACCCAATGGACTCTTCTAAGTTCACTGAAGTCAGCAGGCTTAGATGGGTATAATTCTTGTTGCACTGTTAGTCAACTTCATGACCAAGTAAAGATTTGAGCCCTGATTTGTCCTATCAAAGTCCAGCACTTGAGCCAGTACACCCTCTGGCTACCAACTGGAGCACTACTGCATGCACAGTATTACTTGAGAGAGCTCCACAAGCAGTAGATCAGTGTTATCATGAGAAATACATAACAAAAGACTCCCGTGATGCTCTTTGGGCATGTTGATTTCCCTTCAATCAATCTCATTTAAGGGCAGGTCAAGTCTGATCCCTCTTTGCATAGGTAATGTCTGAATGATCAAATCACACATCTGGTGCAGAGATGCACCAGAATTACTTAACCCCAGATATGACAACCCATTATGTCCCTATGTGAACTGAGGTTACGTATGTCCCGATCTAATTACAGAGACATGACCATCATAGAGCATGGGTTTTGTGGATGTGTGTGCTCAGGGTGTCAGGTGAGCTCCAGAAAGTAACTCTTCGTTTTATTTATCCTCACAGCCCAAAAAATAAATGTGTTCAGGTATCAGAACACAGTGTGCCTCCAGCTTTAATTTCTGCAAAATATTGTGCTTCAAGCTGCTATCAGTTTGGGAAACACTGGTTCTAGGTCATATAAGATGTCCAATTGTAGACCAAGAGCAATCATCTATTTCAGCTGATAATACTGGTTTATTGTAGAAGTCATCCAAAGCAATGCCCGTTTAACTTGATATACAAGGCGACCCATGCTGAATGCATCCACAAGAAGACAGCTCTGATTTTAAAATCTACTTATTGGTTTATTCATGTTTTCACCCGTTTTTATGTGCTGCTGCTAAGAATTTCTGTTGCTTGTTTTTTCTTACCTAAAAAGATAAAATAGCATCATTTTAAAAAACCTATATCATTCAAACTGAAGCCACCCTGTAGTTCATAGAGTTTCTAAGCAGGAAACAAAAGCCATACATAATTAGAGGGGGGTAGGGAAAAGGAAACATCAAGGCAGATGTTAATTTTTAGATAAAAACTCTGAAATGGGAAAGATTTATGATAAAATTACCATGAAACATTATTATCAGATTTTTGCATCTGCTTAATAAAGGACTTATTTTAGAATAATGTTTCCTAAACTTAATTTGTAAGGGGAAGAATCACTAACCAGATAGCTGGACTGCATTTCATGGTAATTTTGTCCTATGCAAGATGTATTATAATTGCATTATGTAGGCCTTGCATCTTGGTGTATTTTTTTTAAATTTTTTTGAAATTGCTGGATTATACAAAGCACATACACTGGGAACTTCCCTGATTCCACCAGCTTATTGTGTCAATAGTGTCAATAGGTAAAGCCCTTGCTTTCCCTTGCTCGAAAGCCAGTTGAATCTGACTCTAGGGATGCAGTGCTCATCTCCGTTTCCAGTGGTACCTATTTATCTACTTGCAATGTCTTGCTTTCGAACTGTTAGGTTGGCAGGAGCTGGGACCAGAGACGGGAGCTCACTCTGTCATGCGACATTCGGGAACAAACAAGCACTGTAGCCAGAAATTTTGGGTTGGTGGGGCATGGGGAAATTTTGTGGGGCAGAAGGGGGGGAGGAGGGAGGGAGAGGGGCAGCCGCACACCTTCCCTGAACTCCAAGCGGCTAATTCCCTTTAAATGGTTCCCTTTAAATGGTATTTTTCAAGCAGGGGCTGCCCACGCCTAAACTCCAAGCAGCAAAATCGCCACTTGGAGTTCA
>NW_015172633.1:115545-122644 GCF_001447785.1 Gekko japonicus | reverse complement strand
CTGGGTGGGATTGCTAATTCTGAAGAAGACAGGGTCAGGATTCAAAATGATCTAGATAGGCTGGAACAGTGGGCTGAGACAAATAAAATGAATTGCAATAGAGATAAGTGCAGTTTTACACTTAGGTACAAAAAATCAAAGGCACAGATATAGAATGGGAGGGACTTGGCTTGACAGCAGCACATGTGAAAGGGATCTAGGTGTTCTGGTTGATCACAAGCTAAACATGAGCCAGCAGTGTGATGTGACTGCGAAGAAAGCTAATGCAATCTTAGGATGCATTAACAGAAGCATTGTGTCCAGATCACGGGAGGTGGTAGTTCCGCTCTATTCTGCTATGGTCAGGCCTCACCTGGAGTACTGTGTCCAGTTTTGGGCACCACATTTTAGGAAGGATGTTGACAAGCTCGAGCGTATCCAGAGGAGGGCAACCAGGATGGTGAGAGGGTTGGAATCCAAGTCTTACGAGGAAAGGCTGAAAAAATTGGGTATGTTTAGCCTGGGAAAGAGAAGGCTTAGAGGGGACATGATTGCAGTCTTCAAATATTTGAAGGGCTGTCATGTAGAAGATGGAGCAAATCTATTCTCTCTTGCTCCGGATTGCAAGACTAGATCTAATGGGTGGATATTACAAGGGTGTTGTTACCGGCTAAATATTAGGAGAAACTTCCTAACTGTAAGAGTGGTTGAGCAGTGGAACAGACTGCCTCAGGAGGTGGTGGATGCTCCTTTGCTGGACGTTTTCAAGCGGAGGTTGGACGACCATCTTTTGGGTATGTTGTACGGCTATCTTTCGGCTATGCTCCTGCACAGTGCAGGGGGTTGGACTAGATGACCTGCAAGGCCCCTTCCAACGCTAACATTCTATGATTCTATGCACCTATAATAATAAAAAGATCCATATATCCATCTGTCTGTCCATTTGCGGCAGGCATAACTCAGAAAATAAAACAAGGAATCTCCCCATTGGGAACCAGCTTCAGGATGATCATGGGAGTTCCAGGACAAAAAAAGGAAAGGAACGGGAACATCTCATAACTCAGAAAATAAAACAAGGAATCTCCCCATTGGGAACCAGCTTCAGGATGATCATGGGAGTTCCAGGACCAAAAAGGAAAGGAATTGGAATATCTTGGACCAGCTTATCACCATACCCCCTGTGCTATTTGCAATGGAAGCTACGCTAGGGACTAGGATCTGGGAGATGCAAGTTCGAGTTCCCACTCTGCCATGGAAGCTTGCTGGGTGACCTTGGGCACATCACACACTCAGCCTATCCTATTTCACAGGGTTGTTGTGAAGATAAAACAGAAGAGAGGAGGACATTGTAAGCTACTTTGGGTCGCCCTTGCGTGGAAAGGTGGTATATAAACAGAGTAAATTGAAAAATAAGTTCTAACTTCTGTTCCTCATTTGTTATCACTGAGGTAGATTAATATTTATTTATTTTCGTGCATGTTAAGGGTGGAGAGGGAGAAGCATCCTTTTACTACTCAGATTATGGGGAAATAACAACTCCCCCCCCTTCTGTTCATAACATTAACAAAGGTTTGCTCCTATATTACTATTAAATACATTATAAGTTGCCATCCAGGATTAGGGTTGCCAAATCGGGCCGGGGGGCGGGGAACCCCGGCGACGTGCTGCCGGCGCGCGCGCACATCCGGACGACTCCCGGAACGTGGCGATGCTCCCCCGCCACGGGGGGAAGAAGATTTGGCAACCCTAACCAGGATGGATGAGGAGACTGAAAAATAAGAGGGGAGAGGAATTAGAAACGGGGATAGATGAATGGCAACCCATGAAAGGAAGAGAGAAAAATGAAGGAGAAAAGTGTGGGAAAGAGAGATGTGGGAAACAGGGTTGCTGGGTCCCTCCTGGCAATTGGAGGGGGATGGGGGGGCTTACCTGGAGAAAGAGAAAGGCCCAGGCCTCCTCACTGGCACCGCACAGGAACTGACATCATCACACTGTGATGTCACCACAATGCCCCTTGAAGCTTATAGCATACAGTTACAGATGTTTGCCCATTAATAAGAAGTGTTCACGCCTAAGGAAATACAAGGGCTAGTCCCAGCAAATGACTGCACAGCAACATAAGGAGTATCCTGTATACCTGAATAACAAGAAATAATTGCACAACTTAATCACTTCTGATGAAGTTTTTCCTCGAAACGAAGTTGAAGCCGGACTCTTCGTTAAATAACCTGTGAAATAACCCATGGAAAGTAAAACACCTGTGAAATAACCTGTGGAAAGTAAAACACCTGTGAAATAAACTGTGGAAAGTAATAACTTGTGGAAAGTGAATTGCGGATTTGTATAATTTTGGATTTATAATTCATGTATTTATATTTGTAATACTTATTGTGCACTTTCAATACAATTATTTTGCATATGACAGCGACTTCCCCAGTTGGTATTTATTGACTAAGACAAGGCAGCCAGAGAGAGCGACACAAAAGGCTGCCAACCAACCATGAAAATAATGGCACCTGTCCCTCTTCCACCCATTGCTGGAAGAGAGGGGGAAAAAATGTTTTGCTTTCTTTCATAGCACATATGCACTGGGACTCAAGGAGACTTGGAAGATGTTTTGCACACACATTGGCTAGACCAGGGGTGTCAAACATAAAGCCCAGGGGCCGGATCCAGCCCATCCAGGGCTCTCATGTGGCCCACGAGCAACTGATGCAAGGGACGATGTGCTGGGGGTGGGGTGGGCAGAGCCACTCAATTGTGGCTTCAGCACAGCAGAACGACCTCATCTGCAGCAGTCAAGTATCATGGGAGCACCTGCCCAGCACTGTACTGCTGGCTCTCCAGTCCGCCTATGTGGGTTTTCCTCTGCACACACCCCTCCCTTACAGTGAGGATACACCAACTACAAAGTGACATTTATGTCAGATCCAGCCCTCGTAACAAATGAGTTTGACACCTCTGTGCTAGACAATTAAAAATGGCTGCCCTATGCTGCCTCCACTAGATGTCAAGGACTGGAGGCCATGGACAGGCAGCACAACAGGCAGGTCTGTAGGGCTGGCCATTCAAGGTTTGTTTGTCAAGCAGTAGCTAACGGCTGAGTGAGCCAAATCCAAGAGAAGCATCACTGGAAGGTGGAGCTCTGACCAAGCAAGTTGCAACCAGCCAGTCCCCACCAGCAGTTCTCAGTCTGCTGCCTGCCTGCATATACAGAAAACCTTCCATCACCCCTAGCCAATCAGATGGAGGAGCTGTATGACTCCCCGTCCCAACTTATTAAGACCTAATATGTATAGTAGTTAGAGCTGTCAGACAAGCATCTGGAAGACCAAAGTTCAAATTCCCACTAAGCCATTAAGTTCTTGAGGTCCCTTTGGTCCAGTAATTCTATCTCAGCCTACCTTGGAGGGTTGTTGTGAGGACCCAATGGGAGAGAGAACTACACATCCCATGCTTAGCTCCATGGAAGAACTGAAGGATGGACAGAGCTCTTGATGAAGGGATTTCTAACATGACCTTATGAAATCAAGACCAGGACATGGAGGAGCAGGGCCTTATCAGTTGTGGCTCCAGGGCCTTACAATAAGTTTCCACCAGGGTGGGCTCTCTTTTGCCCTTGAGAAAGAGGCATGTGATTTAGTAATGAAGGCTTTTATAGAACTGATATAGCCTGTGATTAAGCTTAAATGATTTTTTATTAGCACCTTTTAATTTCAATCCCATTTCATTCTATTCATTCAAATTATGCTTTTTTCTTGAGCTATTTCTACTTGGCCCTTTGTGAGCTTCTTCAAACGACCAGGCAAAACTAAAATATTATAACAAAAAACCTTTTCTGAGCATTCGGAGATATCAACAGTGTAGATCTACTCAAACAGCTTGTTGTTCTTGAAGATATTTCACTGTATTCCTCTATGTTTTCACACAGCTTTGCCCTTGATCCCAAGCAACAGGTCTTTCTTCAGTGGTCACCAAAAGGTTATTATTGCATCATCTTGGAAAGTACCTCAGGTTATACTTACTTCAAGGTGGGAGGGAAACAAGAAGGAGGAGGACACCTCCCATTTGTGTTCCACTTTCAATTATTCAGAGTTTCTCACACACATTCTCTTGGTGTAATCCATATGAAGTAAGTGGTTTTCAACTATCAGCATACATGGAATGAATTCTAAAAGGGGGGAGAGCAATTAAAGCAATTCACAGGCCTAACCGTATTTACTGCTAGCCACAGCCTTTAACGAGAGTCAGTTTGGTGGAGAGCCAGTTTGGTGTAGTGGTTAAGTGCGCGGACTCTAATCTGGGAGAACCAAGTTTGATTCCCCACTCCTCCACTTGCAGTTGCTGGATGACCTTGGGCAAGCCATAGTTCTGTCAGAGCTGTTCTCTCAAGGACAGTTCTCTCAGAGCTCTCTCAGTCCCACCTGTCTGTTGTGGGGAGGGGAAGGGAAAGGAATTTGTAAGCCACTCTGAGACTCCGAGTGAAGGGGGCAGGGTACAAATCCAATATCTTCTTCTTCTTTTAACGAGAGAATGGAAAGATTTGTTTATTGTTATTTGAAAAAAATCGCATACTGGCTTTTGCTCAGAAGGCCTGTGGCAGTTTTACCCAGCTGAGGGGGGTAAAGACACATAAGAATTACATTTAAAAAAAAACCCTCCATGATCTTTAAAAATGTATCAAATAATATCTATAAAACTAAGATGCTTGACTCACCACAGACAAACCATTTACAAGCAATGAGAAAAGCCCACACAAATCAAGAAAAGGACTGTCTGGAATGAAACTGCCTTATGTTTCTTTGAGAAAAAAACAGAAGAGATGGCACCCTGCCCACTTCCTCAGGCAGGTCTTTCCCCACCACAGGAGGAGGAAGTGACTGAGAAGGCCCAAGTCCAAGATGAGGAACAGCAAAACACCCCTCAAAAGCGGCATAATAAATGGAGACTGCTGCTGAGATGATCAGAACTGATGCAAGGGTTCTAATGCTGGATTCCGGCACTAGTTTAAAACCTGACTATGGTTGGCTTGCCAGTTCTAGGTTGGGAACAGATCCAGGTGGTCAGCCGTGTTGGTCTGAAGCAGTGGAACAAATTTAGAGTCCAGTGGCACCCCAACAAAGGTTTATTCAAGGTATAAGCTTTTGTATGCATGCACACTTTTTCAAATACATTCCAATGTATTTGAAAAAGTATGCATGCACACGAAAGCTCATACCTTGAATAAAACTTTGCTGGCCTTAAAGGTGCCTCTGGGTTGGGAAATTCATGGAAATTTGTGGGTGGAGCCTGGGAAGGTTGTGGTTTAGGGAGGGGAGGAGCCAGTTTGGTGTAGTGGTTAAGAGCGGCAGGACTCTAATCTAGAGAACCGGGTTTGACTCCTCACTCCTCCACATGAAACCTGCTGGGTGACCTTGGGTCAGTCACAGTTCTCTCAGAGCTTTCTCAGCACCACCTCCCTCACAGGGTGTCCGTTGTGGGGAGAGGAAGGGAGGCGATTGTAAGCCGCTCCAAGACTCCTTCGGGTAGTGAAAGGTGGGGTATAAAACCAATTCTTATTCGTCGTCGTCATCGTCGTGGGGTATAATATGTTTTCTCTGTGGTCTGGAAATCTATTTTCATTCCTGGGGATCTCCAGACCCTGCCTGGAAGTTGACAACCCGAATGCTGAGTGGAAACTATGATTAGTGTTACCAACTTCAAGGTGGGGCTTGGAGTTCTGGAATTACAACTGATCCCCAGACAACAGAGATCAGTTCCCCTGAAAGAAATGGCATCTTCAAAGGGCAAACTCTATGGCCTCACATCCCTGCTAGCTCCCTCTCCAAAATCTGCCCTCCCCAGGCACTGCTGCCAAATCTCCAGAGTTTTCCAAACCCAGAGGTGGCAACCCTATCACCGTAAGGCTGCACCATAATCCCTGATAACCAAGGAAGGGGTGCAGGAATTTACTCCAGATCACTGGAGCACCCCACAAGTTTCCACACTGTGTCCCCTCTGTCCTGTGTCCAATTCTGTAAATTCCTGTGATGTCTGAACCAGTGCAAACAGAGTTAAGACAAACTGAAAGTTGATGGGCTTAGAAGGCTGTAATTCTGTTTAGGACTGCGCCGCAAGTCTCCAATCTAGTCTTCTCCAAAAAAGAAACTAATCTTCTAAAAGGCCATCTTGGACTCCCCACTGATCAGGTAAGGCCAGGAGGAGGAGGAGTGTGAAGCCGCATTACTCAACAGCCGCCTTCTCAGAGAGCTTTGCCACTGTCAAAATGATGGCAATTTACTTCTCTGTGCAGCCTTCAAACTAATCAAACTGGCATATTTCAATTAAAAGCACACAGCAGCACAACTTGAAAGGTATAATGAAACACTCATTCACTCTGTCTCTCTTAGCAAGCCGAGCTGACAGACAAAGAAACAGCAAGGAATTTTCTCTTGAACAGAGAAAAATGAGCAGGTTCACATTTTCGCAACCACACGCCACAAACAAAATGGAGGAAGGTACAAAAGAATGTAACAAAAGTGATCAGAGAATAAGTTTCATTATAAATACGGTGAAATAATCTGGATTCTTTTGAGTGGGGAGGAGCTGAAGAGAACTGTTAGGGCCATTTCAAGGTATTTTGTCACACCAAGCAAGGTACATCTTTGCCACCCACCCCCTAGTTAGTTCCTGAAATGCACAACAAGGGTTCCTGAAAAACAACCTATAGCAGCGGTTCTCAAACTTTGGATTGGGTCCCAAAAGTAGGGTGCGACACTCTCACAGGTGAGTTCGCAGGTCAGGAGGGGAAAGGAGAAAAAGGGTGAACTGGGAAGCTCCGGGAGGGGGGACTGCCTCTTCATAATGTGTGAAATGTAGCCCCACTGCTCGCCAAATATGAAACTGTTGAATGGAGGACCGGACTACGACATGCTGAACAGGTCACGTTTATTGTATAGCACACAAAAGACACCAACTGGCCAGCAAGGACCAACTATATACACCCACCCCAGACACACCCCTAGTCTCATTGGAGGGTTTAAATCTCCCGCCAAAGTTCCGATAGGTGGACTAAAGGTGGCCCAGGATCCTTGGCCCCTATTGTTTGTGGAGCCAAGCTAGGGACTATGCACGCAGACCC
>NW_015172633.1:110810-114392 GCF_001447785.1 Gekko japonicus | reverse complement strand
TTCTGGGACCCCTAACTGTGGACTCCAATTCTCAGGTGCACAAGTCTTAAAGATACAGAGCAGTTTTACTAAACTACACATAACGCTGACTGGGGGCAGCATAGCGGCTTACAAACTCCTTTCCCTTCCCCTCCCGACAACAGACATCCTGAGAGGTAGGGGGGGCTGAGAGAGCTCTTGACAGAAACTGCTCTTTTTCAAGGACAGCTCTTATCAGAACTACGGCTTGCCCAAGGTCATCCAGCCAGGTGCAAGTGGAGGAGTGGGGAATCAAACCTGGTTCTCCCAGATTAGAGTCCGCACACTTAACCACTACAGCAAACTGGCTAGAAATGAGGGCTAGAGACCTCCCAGGATTAAAAACTGATCTCCAGCTGACAGAGATCAGTTCCCCTGGAGAAAATGGCTGCTTTGGAGGGTGGACTCCATGGCATTAAGCCCTGCTGAGGTCCCTTCCATCTTCAAACCCCAGCCTCCCCAGGCTCCACCCCCAAATCTCCAGGTATTTCCAAATGGGATCTGACAATCCTAGTCCTATTAAACAAATGATAAAATCATGCTCTGACATGCTCAACGTACATAGCAATGTGCACAAACGAGGAAAGCAAGCAACTGTAAATGTTTTAGAACAGGCAATTTAGAGTACAAGATGAATTGTGCCAAAAATAAACCTACAATCACAGCAGACTCAGGAGTTTCTTTTTTTTAATCAAGTGTAGTACTAAAGACTCATTAACCTCCATTTGCCTGCCATACTTCCGTGGGACCAAAAGCGAGGTGCTGCCAATGTACAGCTGGAATCACCACATGGTATTATTCTTGCCTGGGATCCAGAACCCCTTCCGGGAGCCCCTCAAGGGCAAAAACACGAGAGAAGATGTGCCGTTATTATTTATCGAGAACATTTTTATCCCACCCTTCCTATTAAGGTCTTTGGAGGAGTATACCTTATTCTCCCCTCCTCCATTTTACCTTCAGCACAAGAAACTGTGAGGTAGGTTAGGATGAGAGAAAAAGAGGGGTCACCCAGAAAGCTTCTGTGGCGAGGTGGGAGTTTGAACCTGGGCCTCCCCGATCCCAGTCTGCCACTCTTAACCATTACATCACACTGATTCTATGGTTTTCCCAGGGCCAGCATAGCTCCCTCACTGGCTTTCCTGGTTTGGACAGACTATTCATAATTCCAGGTATGCAGGGATCATTTCGTAGAAAAAGAGGTGCAGAAGCTCATTAGCATAAATCATTAGCATAACTTATTTGCATATGCCACACCCACTGACATCACTGGAAGTGTGTCAGAAGGCAACACCCACCACTCAGGCTCCACTGGACTGTTTTAGATTGCTAGCTATTGGGTGGGGGGGGACATGCAGATCTGTCTTTGCATAGAAGGAAGAGCTTGTACCTGAATAAAACTTGGTCTTAAAGGTGCCACTGGACTGTTTTGGGGCTCGGGGGGCTCTGCAACTTACCTGGCTGCTTCTTGCTCTGACTGAGGGCTGCTGGGAGCAGGGGGGGGGACTTATTGCATGTGCCCGCTTCCTGGGCTCTTTACTGTCGGAGCTCCGCTCCTGTGCGCTCCTGCAGGAAATGACCCCTGCAGGTATGAATAACGGTTAAACTTTACTTGTATCACTCCATTTGCTCCAGGACTCTCTACCTGCCTGTTTCTCTTCTGTCTTTTCTCCTTCCTGCTCCATTCTTGGTATACATGTCCTTCTGCCTTCTCCTTCATTCAAGATACTTCCTGGATGTACACTTCAGCACACGCCTGGCCTTCTTTACACTGGCTGAGACCTGTCTCTGCCCTCTGACTGATCTTCATGTGGATCTGCCCCTCTGCTCCATCCAACTCTGTCTGCTCCCAATCCTGGATTTCACTTTGGCTCCTCAACTCCAGTAAGCAAGCTTTTGAAGTGTTCGTTTCAACAGAACTCTGCCAGTTTTTGTATCATTTGAATACATTAGCCCTCTTCAGCTATTATGATTTTGATGATCCAACCACACTTAAGGGGTGGTTATGCTATGTGCAAACCTCTCAGTATGCATGGCTGCCATTTTCTGTGAATAGGGTAGCATGTATGTTTTCTGTCTTTGGTAGGCATGACCATAAACCTAGTTTTCTGCACACACCACATTAGTCACATTGTGAGAAGACAAGAGTCACTGGAAAAGACAATAGTGCTAGGAAAAGTTGAAGGCAGCAGGAAAGGAGGAAGAAGACGCAACATGGGATGGATGGACTCAACAAAGGAAGCCTTGGCTCCCAGCTTGCAAGACCTGTGCAAAGCTGTTAACGATAGGACCTTTTAGAGGTCATTATTTCATAGGGTCATCATATGTCAGAAGTGACTTGACAGCTCTTAATACACACACATATATTTTCCATATTTGGTACACAAGCTCATAAACCCAGATTTTTGAGGATCTGTAGCATGGATGGGAATATATATAATGATTTTTAAAATTCAGATTATTCATATACTTATATTTTTCTGGTTTTATAATTTTTTATATTAAGATCTTATTAGGATTTAATAAAAGCCTACTAAGTGGTAATGCCTCTCCTTTGTAGGTTAGTGTCTTTTTAGCTGATGGTAGCAGACAATAAACAACAGTCTTTCCCCCCTTTCAGGTTGTTTGGATGAAATAGCTATCTAGCTGTCAGGCAATTTCAGTGCAACATTACTGGTAAAATAGGGGATAGGTTTTTTCAATAGCTTCAATGCAGTATTGCTGGTACACCAGGAGATAGGTCTTTCAATAGATGTATTTGTTTAAGGTATAGAGTTTCAGTTGTTTGGGGTAAAAACTCTGCAGTGTCTGGGTCAACAAGGGCTTTAGTTTCATATCAGAAAACAACACCTTTTGTTTGGGTATGATGAACCCATGGGTATTACTAATAAGGTTAAGCTAAATAAACAGTTGAGATATCATGTAGTCACCCCTTTTCCTGTAACTGACCAATGAATGAATGACTACTCAAATGATGCTCTGTTATTCTGTGACCAATTAGGACTTCTGGATGTTATCTTTTTGTCTATGTCATTTTGAGTATAAAACCATGTACTTCCTTATATTGCTCAGAAAGCAGTTAATTTTTGATAGGCTATGTTGGCCTAACTGTTTTCCAATATTTCATTTGCAATTAAATATCTAAAGAACTTTTCCATCCTCACTGAGACTTCTCTTGTGCATTCTGTTATTGGCCAGGGAGCACACAAGCTCTGTATAACAGATCTGTACACACCAAGGCTGCCAAATACATGTGTTGGCCTATTCGCATAAAATGCTGACTGTAACGGGTAGCACATTCTCACATTACTAGAGCTTAAAGTACCAAAAGCAGAGAGACCCGGTGCGGTAGAGTGATTAAAGGGTTGGACTAGGATCAGGGATACTCAGATTCAAATCCTCAATCTTCCGTGGAAGCTTACTGGGTGGCTCTGGGCCATTCACTCTCTCTCAGCCTCATCTGCCTCTCATAGGGTTTTTGTGAGGAGAAAATGGAGGAGAAAAGTATGATCCATTTTGGGACAAAGGGAGGATATAAATGAAGTAAATAAATAACAGCTTAAACAG
>NW_015172633.1:101330-110336 GCF_001447785.1 Gekko japonicus | reverse complement strand
CAAAGAGCCGCATTCATTTTGGCCGGGAGCCGCATGCGGCTCTAGAGCCACGTGTTCGCCACCCCTGGTATAGAGTTTATGGTTTTAGTTGTTTGGGGTAAAACTCTGCAGTGTATGGGTCAACGTGGGCTTTAGTTTCATATCTGAAAACAACATCTTTTGCTTGAGTATTATTAATAAGGTTAGGTTAAATAAACATTTAAGATATCACGTGGTCACACCTTTCCCTGTAACTGACCAATGAATGAATGACTACTCAAATGATGCTCTGTTATTCTGTGACCAATTAGGACTTCTGGATGTTATCTTTTTGTCTATGTCATTTTGAGTATAAAACCATGTACTTCCTTATATTGCTCAGAAAGCAGTTAATTTTTGATAGGCTATGTTGGCCTAACTGTTTTCCAATATTTCATTTGCAATTAAATATCTAAAGAACTTTTCCATCCTCACTGAGACTTCTCTTGTGCATTCTGTTATTGGCCAGGGAGCACACAAGCTCTGTATAACAGATCTGTACACACCAAGGCTGCCAAATACATGTGTTGGCCTATTCGCATAAAATGCTGACTGTAACGGGTAGCGCATTCTCACATTACTAGAGCTTAAAGTACCAAAAGCAGAGAGACCCAGTGCGGTAGAGTGATTAAAGTGTTGGACTAGGATCAGGGATAGTCAGATTCGAATCCTCACTCTTCCGTGGAAGCTTACTGGGTGGCCCTGGGCCATTCACTCTCTCTCAGCCTCATCTGCCTCTCATAGGGTTTTTGTGAGGAGAAAATGGAGGAGAAAAGTATGATCCATTTTGGGACAAAGGAAGGATATAAATGAAGTAAATAAATAACAGCTTAAACAGAACTATCCCTTACACAGAATATAATTGTTTTATATTGTTTGAAAAACCTGTTTGTGCACAGACAACTATGGAATGGATGGAAGGAATGTGTATGCACAGCTTGTGGGGAAAAAAGCCTCCCCCCATGCCCCCCCCCAAAAAAACCTAATCTGTGTCTCCATCCAACCTCCCTTACTGGCATATGCAATCGAACTTCCATTTGTTATATTATTGAATGAGCAAGTGATTAAGCACCAAACCTCCGTGTTCATTAACGTTCTTTCTGAACACAGCAATGAAACAGTTCTGACAATTAATGATAGAGCTAATAATTAAGGCCCAATAATTCTGACTGCTTCAAAATTTTAAAAAATGCTGGAATTAATGATTACAGAACTCTGGTCCACCATTTCTCACCCACAGTAACTGAGGAAGAGCAAGAATGTGAACCATTACAGATTTTTATGTTCCTATCTTTATGGAATGTAAGTTTTAGTTTGTCAAACCCATTTAATAGAACACTTAGAAACCACATATACAGAAAACAGACAAAGTATGTTAATAAATTAAACCTGAGTATGAGAAATGAAGATAACAGAAAATTTAATATCAACCATACACTCTTTATTACATTTATAACCAGAAGTGACTAGTGAGTTAAATTTAATTAGGGAACTGTTGGTCGGATATATTTGACCAATAAATGTCTATTATTTTTGCCAATACCAATTTCACTGTCATGGCCTGTTCCCTCCACCCCCAATATAATCCTGCAATTCATGCTGGGAAACCCCTGGAGAGGGCGTGGTTTGGAGAGGGGAGTAGGGTTGCCAGCCTCCAGGTGGGGCCTGGGGATCTCCTGCTTTTACAACTTATCTCCAGCTGACAGATATCAGATCCCCTGGAGAAAATGGCTGCTTTGAAGAGTGAACTCTATGGCATTGTACCATGCTGAGGCCTCTCCTCTCCCCAAACCCTGCCCTTTCCTGGATCCACCCCCAAAGTCTTCAGGTATTTCCCAAACCAGACCTGGCAACCCTAGAAGGAAGGGACCTTAGCTGGATGTGATACTGTAAGGTCCACCCTCCAAAGCAGCCCTTTTCTGCAGGGGAAAGGGAAATGTCCTGGCCCCACTGCTGGACCTCCTGATGGCACCTAGTATTTTTGGCCACTGTGTGACAGAGTGTTGGACTGGATGGGCCATTGGCCTGATCTAACATTGACTTCTCTTATGACTTCTGTAGTCTGGAGAACAGTTGTAAATTCCAGGTCCCATCTGGAGGCTAGCAACTCCGAATCCTGCCTGGGAACTGCAGTTTGTTGAAAAAGCTGAGAATTTTCCATTACAAGAGAGGTACACTTCCAAAGGTTCCTCGAGGAGGGAATTTATATTAAACCAGCTTATTCATTAGATGTAAACATGCCTTTTATAGAGATGGTGCTTTATCCAGCAGTTTTGCCACCGGCATCTTGGATGCATGCAATCCACCAGCTTTGTTTTGTGCCCCTACGACAAGGCTTTTGGTAGTTTTCTTTCTGATTTCAAAGCAACCCTCTGTGATGCATAGGGAAAGGGTTTTGGAATCCCTTTCATTTCATAACTGGTTGGGGCAAGGGAGAGGAAGAGAGTCAAAAGTGCTTCTGCAGATGCAAATACTTTGGCTTAGCTGCTCAACAGTCTGTGATCCTAACTTTTCGGATGTGTTCACTTGCATTCATTTAAACCCATTGTCCCACTAGTTAAACTGAGATTCCTACAACGGTGGCTTTTTGTTGGAAGTGAAGGACTGGGCGATGTCCCCCTCAGCCTCCAGACTGCGTGGCGAGAGAGTCAGACAGCTAGATAGGCAGACTAAGCTTTCTTCCTGTGTTTCCTCATCTGTCATTGTCCCCTTTGATATGCAGAATGCTATTCTCAGGGGTCCATTTCCTTCCTTCCGCTCATCCTCTCCCACAACCAGGGCTATTTTTGGGCAGGAACACACAGGAATGGAGTTCCGGCTGGCTTCAGAGTTGGCCACGCCCACTACAGTCAAAACCTCTACAGAGGGAAGGCCTGGAGAGCGACCCCCCCCTGGCAACTCCAAGGCGGGAGGGCCGGGGGGGCCTGGAAGGATTGGGGAGGCATTTAAATGCCTCCCTGTGCCTTCCCTGGCCTGTCTAAGGGCCAGCTAGCCTGGGCGCCCTGCAGCTGTGGGGCACTCAGGCAAGCCAAGGGAAGACAGTTTAAGCTGCCTTCCCTTCCTTTCAAGGGAAGGCATGGGGGTGTGGCCTAATATGCTAACAAGCTGTGCTGTCGGGGTGTGGCCCAATATGCTAATACGTTTCTGCTGTTGGGTGTGGCCTATTATGCAAATGAGTTCCTGCTGGGCTTTTTCTACAAAAAAAGCCCTGCCCACAACACACTTCTTGCACACACCAAGAGGGAGGACACACTGTCTCCATCTTGGCACCATGATGCAGACGGCCTCTCACCATCTGCATCCATCCCTACTGACTAGTATTCTATCCCTGCCTCTAAGCTTTCTATTTAGAATGTAGCTCTTAAATAAAGAGACTACCATTAGCCTTCAAACTGAAGAGTGGCTCTCTGTGTAGCTTTGTGACTTGGCTTGGATGCTGCTGCGTGTGTCACTTAAAGCACTCTGCTAAACTAATCAGTGGGAACTGGACTAACTATGCCAGTGAACCCAACACTTTTAAAAAGCCCCCTAGCTCTTATTTCCATAGTGCTCAGGCAAATTGGAAGGACAATGGCTCAGTGGCAGAGTTATCAGCTTTGTATGCAGAAGGTTGCAGCTTCAGTCCTCAGCATCTCTAGCTACAAGGCTCAGCAGTAATTGATACAAAAAACTTGGAGAGCCACTGCTAGCCAGAGTTAGGGTTGCCAGCTCCAGCATGGGAAATTCCTGGAGGTTTGGGGCAATACCTGGGGAGAGCAGAGTTTGAGCAGGGGAGATTGCTTACCGCCCGTGACGCCGCAGAGCACCCATCCTCCAAAGCTGCCTTTTCCTCCACAGGACGTGATCTCTGTAACCTGGAGATCAGCTGTGATTCCAAGAGAACTCCAAGCCCCACCTGGAGGCTGGCAACCCTGTCAGAAGATACAATATCAACCTGGTAGATCAATGGTCTGACTTAGTATAAGAAAGGGGTCCCCAACCTGTCTGAGCCAGAAGGCACCTTTGGAATTTTGACACAGGATGGTGGGTACATTCACAAAATGGCTGCCGGAGGCAGAACCACACACACAGATAAGGCCCAAGTGCAGGGGGAAGGGGGGTAATTTAATAAATACACAGAGAAAGAGTGAGAGTGAAACCAACCCTGTGGCAGCAGCTACCATTGAAATGTTATTTTAATCTGCCCAGCCAATCCAATCTCCAGTGGCCAATCAGAAGCCTTTCTGGGCAAGTGCCCAATCTGACCCCATCCGCTTTCTAAAAACACCTGGTGGGTGCCAGGAAAGGTATCAGCCAGGGCCATGTCGCCCACGGGCACAGTGTTGGAGACCTTTGGTGGTATAAGGCATCTTTGTGTGTTCCTGTGACCATGAGGGAAAACTATTTTTCTCAGATGGATTTGTGATAGACCCATTCCTACACAGCTGTCTCTGAGAAACTGGCATTATGCTCCTTCTTACGCGTTGAAAACAAAATCATATGGCTAAGATGAATGCTCGGGGAGAGGCTCGCAGAGAAATCCAGGCTGCAATCCTAAATACACTTTCCTGGGACTTTCTTCTGATTATACCTGTTTAGGATTGCTCCCCCCAGATATTTCATTAGCACAGCCCTGCAGCATTATTTTGTTGGAGAGATATGCTAAGAAACACACTGAGCACATGTTTGAAACCCTGCATGGGGAAAAGCCATTTCAGGGAGCCAAGTGAAGAGGAGGGGAAAACCAGGCAGGGGAAAGGCATCTGCTCCCCATGACCATTTCTTTGTTCCTAATTACCTCGTCCCGGCTCAAAAGAAGGCTGCTAGGCAATTAATGTATAGTTTGGGGCACCTTTAAAAAAAAAATGTACATTGGGCTGCCTCTTCCAAGATGCAGTGAAAACCTTATAGACCCCCAGTCTTTTCACTGTCGTCTCCGGGTGTATCTGCAAATGCACCAGAGACAAAGGGACTTGAAAAGTAATGAAGGACTCGGACGACGACATGCAGTTGCACACGTTTATTGCGTACTTAACATGAGACACACACAACGGCCCTGCAAGGCCAACTATATACACTCCCATCCCCGGGCCTCCCACTCCATTGGAGGGTTTGAATTTCCCGCCAAGAAGCCCATTGGTTAGCTGGGGGGGGGGACTAGGATCCTAGGTCCCATTGTCTTTCTGGAGCCAAGCTCCTGTCTTTCTTGTGGCCGCCGTGTGGCGGCTGCATACATAACAGGACTACTCTGATCACACAGGAGACTGCACTGCACACATGCCTAGTCTGAGAAGGTCAGGGCCAGCCCCTGATAAATAATAGGCTAATCCTGATTCTCCTTTGCTCAGCAATTCCCTGAAACTTGTTACAGCTTTGTAAATTTCCATTCCTGTAAATACTCTCCTTGCTTGCTGTTTTCCTGTACTGGAGACAAATCCTATTAATATTTTAAACAACTAAGTAATCACTCGCTTTCATTGAGCATTACAGAGTCTTATTGTTGCTATGCACCTGTTTTGCCCTCTCACGTCATATGCTCCCATGTACACAATCTGTACAACGTGAAAATGAAAACGGCTACCTGTTTTACTTTATACACATTTTGCGGCCTGCTACGTCCCAGGGGCACACGTCAGTGGCCCTGGATTGAAAAAGCAAATATAAACCATATCCTATTAACAGTTCAGTCAGAGATGGTGAAAACATAAATGTTTTCAATCCCCAGCCCTTTCCCTGAAAGCCACTCTATATTTTAAAAGATATTTGAGAAGATGCCTTGGCTTTGAGGAAGTGGAGAGTTCCATAATCTAGAGTAGGTGTGGGTGGATGTTACGTTTCTGTGAGTGACTTTTTTTGTTGTTCAAGAGCCTTGAGTGGAGGTAGTCACAAAATGGCCGCTTGGTGGGAGGAGCCAGTCACAAAATGGCAGCTGGTACTAAAACTATTGCATTTCAGATCAGGTCTGCAGTGCTCAGGTAGAGAAAGATTTCCTCTGCTCTTCTGCCAAAGTGCACTTTACAGGCTGAGGGGAAATATCGTTAGGTCTGTGCTATCTCTGGAAAAGGCAAATAGCAGGTTTGATGCAGAGGGAAAGAGAAAATATTCTGCTCCTTTCCAGTCCAGATCAAGCATATATGCATGTGTGAAGGAGGAAGAGAGGCCTATGGGAAAGGGGGCAGGTGCTCTCATTGTCCTACCAAAGGGGCATGCATGCTTGTGCTTCCGTTGCACAGAAGAGAGGAACCAAGGATAAAGAAGTGAATACGGTAGCACGGGAAGGGACACGGACTGTAGTTTTTGATTGCCTGGAGAGTGACTAGGCACTCCTGAGCAGTGTTCCTTCTATGCTGAGTTAGTGTGAGCTACCTCACAGTTTTTTGGCCTCCAGCTCACAGATTTTTGTCTTAGTTCAGGACTCAGGAAAGATGGCTCCAGAACAAACTAATCTATGCAGTAGCCAAATTGCTCACTCACAACTTTAATGCCAGTAGCTCACAAAGTAGAATTTTTGCTCACAAGGCTCCAAAGCTTAGAGGGAGCATTACTCCTGAGTGACCTTCTGCCCACCCTTAGGGTAGACAATGCTGGGCTACAAAGGTGGGTTCATTTAGAATAGCGTCACATGTTTATTTGACTGAAAGCTAGTGTGATATAATGGTTACCGCTTCGGTCTGTGCTCCGGGAGACTTTGGTTCGAATCCCCACTATGCTGGATGACCATGGGCTGGTCACTCATGCTAAGCCTATCATACCTCTCAGAGTTGTTGGTACAAAGATAAAATGGAGGAAGGGCAAGACTTGGGAACCTGCAGTTGAACAGAAGCCTCTGTCCTGAATACAGTAACCCCAATGTCCAGACCTGAGAAACTGGCTTATTTATTATCTTGAATACATGAATATATCAGTGAGGCTGATAAAACAGAACACAGGCTATGGCAAATAAAATGCAATTCTGTAGTCAGGCAGGCAAAAAGGGAATATGAGGAGCATATAGCAAAAAACGTAAAAACCAACAATAAAACTTTCTTCAAATACATTAGAAGCAGGAAACCAGCCAGAGAGGCAGTGGGGCCCTTGGATGACCAAGGGGTAAAAGCAGTACTGAAGGATGATAGGGAAATGGCTGAGAAGCTAAATGCATTTTTTGCCTCCGTCTTCACTGTGGGAGATGAGAGGTGCTTGCCCACTCCAGAGCCGCTGAGTTCGGGAGGGGTGTTGAAAGACCTGAGTCAGATTGAGGTGACGAGAGAGGAGGTCCTAAAACTGATAAACAACTTAAAAACTGATAAATCACCAGGCCCAGATGGCATACATCCAAGAGTTCTGAAAGAACTCAATTGTGAACTTGTGGATCTCCTGACAAAAATATGTAATCTCTCCTTAAAATCAGCCTCCATTCCTGAGGACTGGAAGGTAGCTAATGTCACTCCCATCTTTAAAAAGGGTTCCAGAGGAGATCCGGGAAATTACAGGCCAGTCAGTCTGACGTCGATACCGGGTAAATTGGTGGAAACCATTATTAAGGAAAGAATTAGTAGGCACATAGATGAACAAAACCTATTGAGGCAGACTCAACATGGGTTCTGTAAGGGAAGATCTTGTCTCACTAACCTGTTAATGTTCTTTGAGGGGGTGAACAAACATGTGGACAAGGGGGATCCAATAGATATTGTTTACCTTGACTTCCAGAAAGCTTTTGATAAAGTTCCTCATCAAAGGCTCCTAAGCAAGCTCAAAAATCATGGGATAAAAGGACAAGTCCTTTTATGGATCAAAAACTGGCTAATTAATAGAAAACAGAGAGTGAGTATAAATGGGCAGTTCTCCCAGTGGAGGGGTGTAAGCAGTGGGGTACCACAGGGATCAGTACTTGGTCCACTGCTTTTTAACTTGTTCATTAATGATTTGGAGTTGGGAGTAAGCAGTGAAGTGGCTAAATTTGCGGATGATACGAAGTTGTTCAGGGTGGTGAAAACCAGTGAGGATTGTGAGGCACTCCAAAGGGATCTGTCAAAGTTGGGCGAGTGGGCGTCAACATGGCAAATGGGGTTCAATGTGGCCAAGTGCAAGGTGATGCACATTGGAGCCAAAAATCCTAACTATAAATACACGTTGATGGGGTCTGAACTGGCAGAGACAGATCAAGAGAGAGATCTTGGAGTTGTAGTAGATAACTCACTGAAAATGTCGAGACAGTGTGTGACTGCAATAAAGAAGGCCAATGCTATGCTGGGGATTATTAGGAAGGGTATTGTAAACAGATCAGCCAATATCATAATGCCGCTATATAAATCAATGGTGCGACCTCATCTGGAATACTGTGTGCAATTCTGGTCACCACACCTTAAAAAGGATATTATAGCTTTGGAAAAAGTGCAGAAAAGAGCAACTCGAATGATAAAAGGGTTGGAACACTTTCCCTATGAGGAACGGTTAAGGCGCTTAGGGCTCTTTAGCTTGGAGAAACGACGACTGAGGGGTGACATGATTGAGGTTTATAAGATTATGCATGGGAAAGAGCAGGTAGAGAAAGAGGTACTTTTCTCCCTTTCTCACAATACAAGAACCCGTGGGCACTCCATGAAATTGCTGAGCGGTCGGGTTAGAACGGATAAAAGGAAGTACTTCTTCACCCAAAGAGTGATTAACACTTGGAATTCACTGCCACAGGAAGTGGTGGCAGCTACAAGCATGGACGGCTTCAAAAGGGAATTAGATAAGCATATGGAGCAGAGGTCCATCAGTGGCTATTAGCCACAAGGTATAGATAGGGACTCTGGGGCAAGTGATGCTCTGTCATCTTGGTGCTTGGGGGGGGGTCAACAGTGGGAGGGCTTCTAATGTCCTGGCCCCACTGGTGGACCTCCTGATGGCACTGGTATTTCTGGCCACTGTGGGATACAGAGTGTTGGACTGGATGGGCCTTTGGCCTGATCCAACATTGGCATCTCTTATGTTCTTATGTTCTTATGTTCTCTAATCTGGGAGAACCAGGTTTGATTCCCCACT
>NW_015172633.1:87727-100153 GCF_001447785.1 Gekko japonicus | reverse complement strand
GGAAGGGTATTGAAAACAGATCAGCCAATATCATAATGCCCCTATATAAATCAATGGTAAGACCTCATTTGGAATACTGTGTGCAATTCTGGTCACCACACATTAAAAAGGATATTATAGCTTTGGAAAAAGTGCAGAAAAGGGCAACTCGAATGATAAAGGGGTTGGAACACTTTCCCTATGAGGAAAGGTTAAGGCGCTTAGGGCTCTTTAACTTGGAGAAACGACGACTGAGGGGTGACACGATTGAGGTTTATAAGATAATGCGTGGGAAAGAGCAGGTAGAGAAAGAGGTACTTTTCTCCCTTTCTCACAATACAAGAACTCGTGGGCACTCCATGAAATTGCTGAGCGGTCGGGTTAGAACGGATAAGAGGAAGTATTTCTTCACCCAAAGAGTGATTAACACTTGGAATTCACTGCCACAGGAAGTGGTGGCGGCTACAAGCATGGATGGCTTCAAAAGGGAATTAGATAAGCATATGGAGCAGAGGTCCATCAGTGGCTATTAGCCACAAGGTATAGATAGGGACTCTGGGGCAAGTGATGCTCTGTCATCTTGGTGCTTGGGGGGGTCAACAGTGGGAGGGCTTCTAATGTCCTGGCCGCACTGGTGGACCTCCTGATGGCACTGGTATTTCTGGCCACTGTGTGATACAGACTGTTGGACTGGATGGGCCTTTGGCCTGATCCAACGTTGGCATCTCTTATGTTCTTATGAAGTAGATGCCAGATCTAATTATGGTATTGGGGTGGTGTTGGCTGGGATGGCATGTGAAATCCAAAGGCTGTTTACCATCTTGACCTGCAGATTGCCTGCCCTAGTTGCCCCCCTTTGGTAGGGAGCCATTTGCACCAAGACCTGCCACTGGCCCTAGATCTCTTTGCATGCAGCAGTCACACCCTCCTGGAAGGGACAACCGGGAGGAAATTTGGTAGTAAGGAATCTATCATCTGCCTCCTTACTGCTTTGTACCACCACCAGCTCCCAAAGCTGCAATTTGGCCGGGGCTGAGTTATGCCCCCTCCCACCAGACTGTTCAATTAGGCTTTGTCTCAGGAGATTTTTTGGAAGGCGTAGCATTTCCCCCCAACATCAATTGCTGGTTCTAGAGCTTTTCTTTTTTAGTTTATGATTCCAAGGTTTGAAAACTGCTTTGAGTAGCCTAAAGAGCCCAGACTAGTCTGAGCTTGTCAGAGCCAGAGGCTAAGCAAGGTCAGCCCTGCTTAGTACTTGGATGGGAGACCACTCAGGAAGACCAGGGTTGCTTCACAAGAGAAGGCAATGGCAAGCCACCTCTGCTCATCTCTTGCCTTGAAAACCCCATGAGGAGTTGCCATAAGTCGGCTGCAACCTGACGGCCTTTAAATAAGCTGCTTTGAGTCCCGCAGTCCATGAGAAAGACAGCACATAAATATTTTAAATAAACGCATGATTTACATACGCTTGCAAGTGTGTGTGTCACACACTCCAGGGGGAACCAGGTTTGGCTGCAGCTCCCTTTGAAGTCTAGTTTCAGTAGCATATCCAGCTCTGCTCCCACAGAACGCATATAATGGCCAGTGAGTCTGCATATCTTTCGGAATAGTTATAAAAATAGTGGGGTTTTTTTTAAATTGAACATTAACAGGTCAGCTCTTCAAAGCCTTGCAATTTTAGCTTTTTTTTAAAAAAAGCTGGTTTTATCTGGATAGGTAACCCAACATAAGCTTGGGAAAGAAGACCAGGTAGTGAAATAAAAGACACGAGGGATCCACTGCAGAGCTTCCATTTGATGGGGTGGCAACAGGTGGCCCTTATCGATAAAGTAACTGGACTGGGCTGAAAGGAACTGCAAGATTTGGAACGGAGAGGAGGGGGAGGGGGTGGTTCAAGAGCCAGGCTAATAATTTGCAATGAATAATGCATCTCGTGAGTGGCACTCGTTCCTCCTTGCTTCCTGATTGCTAGCAAACAGGAGGACTTTGCTCTTAAATGTAGTTTGTTAGTGGAAACAGTTTTGCTGAATAATTTCCATGACTAATTCTACATCTAGCCCACAGCTGGCATTCTTCATCTCTGGGCTTTGGAAAATTCATTAGGTTCAGGTCCTACCTTGTAAAGAACAAATCTGTTCTTCTGTTTAGTTGTTACAGTGCCAGAGGCAAGCAGGCATGCCACGAAAAGCCATAACCGCAGTGTTTTAGCCCGTCTCCTGTCTGCAAAATGGTGTCGGCTTTATCTGCAAAAACCAGAGAGCAGATAGGACAAGAGGCTTCATCATTCAAAGGGACAGAAGGCAAGATCGCCTTCAAACAGCAGAAAGGCATGGGAGGGGGCAAGCTGAAATTTTCATCTGGGGCGAAATTTGCAAGCACAGATGGGTTCATTCACTCAGGGAATCCCTTGCTGATTTAACTTGCAACCAACTCATATGAGAGGGGAAAGCCGGTTTTTGAAAAGCCTTCTTCTGCTCAACAACGGCATCTACTTAAAACTTTCCCCATGTTAATTCAGTAACGAAGTCAAGATATGGTTTACAAAACAAACTTGTAGTCTGCAAACAGGAAAGCTGTACCAGGGGTGCCCAACCTTTCTGAGCCTGCGGGCACCTTTGTAATTCTGACACAGGGATGGTGGGCAACAGTGGGAGGGCTTCTAGTGTCCTGGCCCCACTGGTGGACCTCCTGATGGCACCTAGTATTTTTGGCCACTGTGTGACACAGAGTGTTGGACTGGATGGGCCATTGGCCCGATCCAACATTGGCTTCTCTTATGTCTTTATGTTCTTACCACCACAAAATAGCTGCCACAGGGGGTAGAGCCAACCACGAAATATCAGGGAGCGAGGTTATGCATAAATCTTAACAGTACCACTTCAACATGCCATGCAGAAACTCTGCTTAACAGGATGCCTTTTAAGCCAAACATATGGTTTAAAAATATTTTCTTGCATACACATAGCTTATGTTCACTCACGCAGTGAAGATTCTTGTTTTGTGGTGGCACATTTGTTAAGATCTGCACAGCCACACAGATCTCCAGTGGCCAGTCAGAAGCCCTGCCGGATCAAAGCTCTCCCCCTTTCTAAAAACACTGGGTAGGTTTCAGAAAAGGTGTTCGTGGGCACCACTGTGCCCACCCGCACAATGTTGGGGACCTGAGTACTACTGTAGCCTCAAAACGGCCACATTTCTTCATCCTGTCAATACAGTATAGCAAGAAAAGGTCCTTTATGCTTCAAGTGCTCCCATCAAAAACAATGAAAATGTCATACAAGGTGATTAGTTCTGAGTTTGGAATGGGTTGATTAATCCTGAAAAGAATTATTTCTCAGGACTGGGGAGGAATGTGGGAAACTGGACCAGCTGGGATCACACTGACTAACCATTCGTCCCTTCCCTTCCCCTTTTTCAGGTGCTTTGAAAAGCTTTTAGCTGTTCACCCATGGATCAGTGGCATTTCACAACTAAAAAGCCAAAACACATCAAAATTCAGAGCAACAGATCAACTCCATATGCACAACTGAAACGATACAACTTGACATTACTGATAACTTATGTGTTGGTTAATAAGCCTTACAGTTTCTGCAGCTTGAACACTGGTGGTTGCAAGTCGTTTGGCCTCTTCCGTATTCTCAGTTTCCTCACTTGTGTGTCCCCACTGCTTGGGGTATCGGAGACCTTTTCCACATGTGTTTTGCTCCTTCTAGTGGTAAATTTGACATTCGATGTAATATCGAATCAACCACTAGAGGATGAAAAACACATGCAGAGAAGGAAAAATAGCAATACCCAAAGCAATAGGGACACTCAAGCAAGGAAAATGAGGGTGCAGAAGAGCCTGTTTATTAGGAAGTGACACACAATTAGGAAGCAGTCTCACAGTTCGTAATAAATACACATGGGAGCACCTTCTGCAATTTTTTTTAGTGCACTGGTATAATTCTGTGCATGGCTCACACTTGGATTACTGGTAGCTATTCACCTCTAGCATTTCCTTTTCTGTAAAGAATCTCTAAAAAGCCTTAGTCCCACAAAAAAGTTGCCTGCCATTCCTTTTACCAGTTGGTTATTTCAGCATCCCACATACCTCTTCACATTTAAAAGATTTGGTTTTGCTTTTGAAAGAGCCATATGTGGTTCTGTACTGAGCCAACAGTAGCAGCCCTAATAGCCCAGACGAACTCAATCTTGTCAGAGCTTGGAAGCTAAGCAAGGTCGGTACTGGAATGGGAGACCACCAAGGCAGACTGGGACCACTGTACAGAGAAAGGCCATGAGAGTGATTAAAATGTGGAATTCGCTGCCAGAGGATGTAGTGATGGCCACAGGAATAAACAGCTTTAAAAGGGGATTAGATAGATTCACAGAGCACAAGTCTATCAAAGGCTGCTAGCCATGGTGACTGAGGGGAACCTCCACGTTCAGAGACACAAAGCCTCTGAATCCCAGAGCCAGAAGGCAACACCAAGGGAAGGCCTCGGCCTCTATGTCTTATTGTTGGCCCTCCAGAGGAACTGGTTGGCCACTGTGTGAAGCAGGATGCTGGACTAGATGGACCACTGGTCTGATCCAGCAGGGCTCTTCAGGTTCTTAATGGCAAACCACCTCTGCTCATCTCTTGCCTTGAAAATCCCATGAGGTGGAACTTTGCGGGGTTGCCATGAGTCAGTCACGACTCAACGGCACATTTTACCTTTACTGAGCCAAGTTTGACCCGTGTTTCCACCTGATGTCATCCTGTATTTGGTTACTTTATTTTAAACCTGTAAACAAACAAGTGTTTGCCCTGCAAGATGCTATCACCATAATCAGGATCTTGCGTCTGAAAAGGAAACTACACCCTGTGTTTGAATGAGATTAACCCGCCCCTTCCCTCTGTATTATGTCCGTGAACTGCCTTGGAGTTGCTTGTAAATTGCCACAGGCACAAACACACAGACTGGGGCATTGGTGCCTTCGATACAAGCTGCAATAGCAGGAACCAGGCTGCAGCACCAGCAAGAACAGAGGCATCTCGCTCGATGGGAAAAAAAGACAGCTGTGGAGGGACTTAAAATTATGCACCGGGTGGGGAGAGTTGACAGATAAAACTTTTCCTCCTTCTCCCAAAATACTAAAAACTTGAGGGCATCCAGTGAAGATGAGGGGCATTAGGGAATGCCGGACAAAATAACGGACAAAAGGAAATACTTCTTTACACAGAGAGTCATTAAAATGTGGGGGTTTCTGCCTGAGGATAAAGTGATGGCCACAAGCAGATATGGTAAAAAGGGGGTTAGACAGATTCATAGAGGATAGGTCCACCAATGGCTACTAGTCATGGTGAATAAAGGGAACCTCTATATTCAGAGACTAGAAATTTCTGAAAACCAATGCTAGGAGGCCACAGTGGGGCCTTGGCCTCAGTGCTGTTTGTTGGTCCTCCCGGGCAACTGGTTGGCCACTATGTGAAACATGATGCTAGACTAGAAGGATCACTGGTCTGATCCAGCAGGGCTCTTCTTATGTTTCTAAAAAAAGCAGGCATCTGCACCCTGGTCTCTCCCCCGCCCCCGCCAAGTTTAGCCTAATTCTTTAACTACTATACCACTCTGACTCTCAGAGAGCCAGTTTGGTGTAGTGGTTAAGAGAATGGACTCTAATCTGGGAGAACCAGGTTTGATTCCCCACTCCTCCACCTGCAGCTGCTGGTGTGACCTTGGGTCAGTCACAAGTTCTTTCAGAACTGTTCTCTCAAAGTCAGTTCTCGAGAGAGAGCTCTCTCAGCCCCACCTACTGTTGTGGGGAGGGGAAGGGAAAGGAGATTGTAAACTGCTCTGAGACTCCTTCGGTTAGTGAAGGGCGGAGTATAACTCCAATCTCTTCTCTTTTTTAAATACATATGTGCTTTAATTTTCATGTAGGACCTGGGTGGGTGGAAGAGACTGATTGATTGGTTATCCCTACTGCTTACCCCTTAATTGCACTGAATGCAACTTTTAATGAAAAAACTGAAACATTTAGTTTAGGTTTTGAATACCTGAAGCTTCAGGCAGAATTCTTTCCCATCTTCTACTGCCTGATGCTTTTAACTGAAGATACTGTGGATCAAACCTGGGACTTTTTACATACAACACAAATGCTCTGTCATGAAGCTATTGCCCCAGTTTTCTAGCAAGAAGGTATATATTTTTAAATGCTAATTAGTGGTGGCCTTGCAACAATAATGGGAACAACTGGAGCCCCTCCAAAATGGAAAACCAGATTGTGTTCCATCAGCCAAAACTGCCCAGCCAACAGGAGCAACTGTTTCCCATTGTAGAATAAGGGGGAAAGAACGCGATTTCTGAATGTGATTTCTGACACTCTCTCTTTGATATATATAATGACAGCTGTCGCTGTGCCTTCAAAAAAATAATCATAATAGATCCAGATCATGGTATGTAACCTAGAATCTTCTGATTAAAGAAACTTATAGCAGAACATATATTTTATAACTGCATTCTTTGCATAGGAAAGCATATTAAGCAAAAGTGTTGTTAGAAGCCTCTGAAGGTGGAATTAGGATGCAATAGAAATGGAATGTGCAAGCTGCAAGGACGCCGAGAGCAAGTCTAATGTGATTCATAGCCCTTATCAGCTAGCTCTCCATGTGCAGGTCAGAAAGGAACCCATTGTTCTCTAATGTTCCCATTGTTCTGGAGACCAGATAATCAAATGCAATCACTGACATACATGACCAGTGTAAGGAAAGACCAATAGTAAGGTTTAAAGTCAAATGATGCTTGTATGATGCTAACTGCTTGGTACCAATTAGAGATTCTTTAACATGTAACCTATACGTGAGGTCATTTGGGGTATTACGGCAGAATACAGTTTTGGAATTGCTGAAGTGCTAAGGTACTCAGCCCTGTATTCCCTGTTTTAAATGCATTAAACAGATATTCATCTAACTCGATGGACTCCGTGTATTTCCAATTTGGCAACGGGAGCACGCAGGCACAGATTTGTGACATCACCATGCCCCACTTGAAAACCGAATCAAGTGGTCTGAATCCTAGGCCAAGGCTATGACTACAGAACAAGCAGGGATGCCAGCCTCCAGGTGGGAGTGGGGGATCCCTGGAAGGACCTGAAATTACCCCTCATCTACAGACTACAGAGATTAATTCCCCTTGAGAAAATGGATGCTTTGTACTCCACTGAGGCCCTCCCCTGGTTCCACCCCCCCAAATCTCCCAACCTGGAGCGCGCGCGACAAACCCCCCCCCCCCCCCCCCCACCAGTGACCAAGGGGGATCTGGCAACCCTAACATCGAAATCCAGACCTTATCTGCATGACGTTCACACACAGAAGCCTGTTGTTGTTTAACATTGTAATGTATCCATCTCAGACCGCGTGCAAGGCAAGGGCTCCACACGGTCAAACGAAACGTCGGAGCTTCGCTCCTGAACACAATGGGCTAAGCGGATCCTAGCCCACACCAATCGGTGAGCTAGGCTCTGGGCTGAGAGCCCATGTGAAAACTTGTCTGGACTTGTCTGTATTTATTTATTTGATTTATATCCCGCCCTCCCCGAAGACTCAGGGCGACTAACAAAGAGGCACTAGTGCCAAAGTTAAAACAGATAAAAACAGAATAAAACAATACAGTACAAAATAGTGTCGGTGCTCTAGATGTCACAAAAGCAATAGTTGCAAGATGGGGGTCTGGTAAAAGTTATTAATTCTAGGACAACAGCATACCTCCTAGCAACACAATCATCCCATCTTCATCCAGGAACATCTCGCACCCCATTTAATATCCGCACAATTGATGGTCGGGGTGCGATGATAAGGGGTAACGATGGTGGAATAGTAGTGTAAATAACCAATCACTAGTGTGGGGTGTGTTTTGGGTGTGGGGTTTTCAGGGAATATAAGACGGCCTGCGAACTGACTAGAGTTGTCTTGTTCTGCACTAATAAAAGTATGAGAGCTGAAATCACTAGTCAGTCTCAGTACTTTTCAAATATACAGATCACAGTCCTCAACAGACTAAATTCTACAAGTTTCCTGAGATGAAAACAAAATATGCAGTCTGCGATTGTCCACGGCTGGTTGATGCTTTAATTTGAGCATTCCGATTCTGAGTCTCGGTTCTGAGCTGCTGTTGGGGGCAAATTGTATTAATTCTCATTCAGTTTTGAATGGTCTGTGTCGGTTTCGCATTCCTGGGTTTTACCTTGGTCATTTGTCAACATTATTTTGGACTACGGCCCTAAATTGCATCGACACGAGGATAAGGTAAGGGTACATGGGATTCTCTTAACGTTAAGAGTCAGAATATTAATAGTATAAATACGGACGGTAGGCAACACGTGCGCGACGAATCCCGACTATCTTCCAATCAAATTCACGAAAAATGTAGCGTGGCCACTCAGTTCAGACAAGAACCAGCTCGCAGCGATACCTAGTGGCCGAAGAGCACAATTACATATCTTCTGCTAAGAATATGCACCCGTGCAAAAGACGGGGGGGATAATCTTCACGCGGAAATTGGGCTTCACCCAGGAAACATCATGAAGAAAACCTAAACTTAGTGAATTTTAAACCCACTATTTAACAAATAACTTCTCCTTTTTTGCATTCTTCATCACTGTCAGTTTCCCCCACCACTGCATCCAAGGCCAGGTTCTTTAGAGTATAATTAAATCCATCATCCGACCATTACAGAAGGGGGGGGGGATATGCATACCCTTCCCCGAATTTCGTCAGGACACTGCCTGCGTCTACCTGTAGTGTACACAAATCCCTTTTTCAAACGTAGGAGTTGCTATTCTACAGGTTACAAGTTCTTGTTGCACGTAAAGGTTGCTACCTGTTGTATATCTGCTGTGCCTGTTGTAGATGGACATCGTCTATTACTACTAGGCCCCATGCATGCAATTACCCTCTGCAAAATCGTTGTCTTCCCTCCTCCGCCCTCCACGGATTCCATTTCCTGTACTGCAACATTGCAAGGTGTACGAATGACACCACTAGCACGAGTGCCTCTATAAAACCGCACCGCCCAGGCCGCAGGGAATCTATTGCTGAGTGTATGCCTCAGCAGCATGCACGTGGCCTGCGCATAACATAGTTGGAGCCGATACATCTGAGCCGTCAACCTCTTGAGTCACTCCCCACCAAAAAAAAGCGCTTTTGCAACAGGGCATCGAAGAACTCCACGATGGGATCCGGGCTACCGCATGACATCAGGTATGCTTGCGAACCGATGCACAAGTGTGAGTCCGGGCGGTCCCCCTGCCGCAGGCAATGTGCGCCGGCTGCAGGGCCGAGAAAGGCACCCAGAAAAGCTGACCCCGCCGCGCTTCTGGCGGGCGTACGTGCTGCAGGCAGTGTCCCAGAGACGCCTGTTGCACGCAAGCTGCGCTGTGCTGCAAGTGCGGGAGGGGAGGCGGGCGGGTGTGCATGCGTCGCTGGCGTGGGCAGGGTGTGTCTTCTCCTCCCTCCTCGCCGCTCTCGCCTCTTGCACGCGAGTCGTGCCCCGCGGGCCCCAGCGCCAGCTCCCGAGCGTCCCTCCGTGCCGGAGCCGCCTTTACCATGCTGGCGCTGCTCTCTCCCTCCACAGGGCCGCCGCGGCAAGAAGCGTCCTGCGCTCCCAGCCTCGCGTCTCCTCCTGCCCGGGGTTGCTGCTCGCGATCATTCCCTGCTCCGCCCGTCCAGGACAACCGCAGGCGCTGTTGCAAGTAAGGAACGGACACCCCATCCACCCCTTCCTGTCCTTTCCCACCCCGACAGGCGAGCAGCTCCGGCGAACTTCTCGGGCAAGTTTTGGGGGAACTTTTTTCGGTGTACTGTGAAGCAGGCGAGGGCCGGATTGCCTAGCGGCGAGAGCTTCACCTGCCACCGCCAAGGTGACCGTGGGTCGGGCGGGGATCGGAAGGCGCTTGCATGCCTAATTGGGGGGTTTTAGTAGCTCTCAAGGTCTGCCTGTTCTTGGAGGATGGATGGCGAGCGACGCGAGAAAGGGTGATTGTCCTTCCCCATCTCTTCAAAGCGGGTTTGATGGGGAAGGGACTTGAATACTCCGATCCCGGTGAGAGAAGAAGGAGGGGGTGTTGATCCGGATAAGCCCGGCTAATTAATTGCCCCGTACCCGTTTAATTCTGGAGATGAAACGGACAGATAGAGGGGGCAATATTATTGATTGATGGTTCCGCAGTACTCTTTCGGGCACTCCCCCTTGCCAGTCACTAAGTGGGGAAATGACCGTTCAGATCCACCAGGTCCCCCCCCCCCCATTCTGTAGCTATGCCGCCTAGCCCTGTGCAGGTTAATTCCGATAAAAGCCCTGAGTAATTCAAGTGGAATTATTCCCAAGTATGTCTGGGATTGCACTGCTCTTTTCCTTTTTGCTGTTTCTCATTAGCTCTTTGACAGTAGCCTCGAACCGGCATTGGCTTGGTCCCGAAACTGTGGCAAGCCTTTCAACTGCTGGGGACTGACAGGTGGCAGGGGATGTGATTTGCCATTAACTGTGCAGTAAATTTCATGGGCAGAACCCAGAGATTCTTTTCCACCTCTGTGACACTAAACACATTTTGTTGTTCTGTTTCCAAAGCGGTAAGATGGGGGGGGCGGTCTGAAACATTTGTTGGCGTTATTGAACTTCTGCTTTGTTTACTAGGTTTTAGAACAGCCCTGTGTTCCCCAAACCCCGTCATTTTACCGGTAATCGATCGATTGACAGCTGTCTGTGTTGATGCGTGCAATAGACCTGGCATCTTAATCGAGTTCTGTTCTTCCACCCACCCCAGTATGTCATTCTTGCTGAATGTTTTCTCTCTCTGTGAACTGTAAAGGAGTTAGCTTTTGATTGTCCTTTACCCAATTAAGGGGGGATTAATGTACCATACACACAGATTACACACAGAGAGAGAACTTGTTTTTATCAATGTTTTCTTTTTTTTAAAAAAAAACTACCTTTAGGAGTTGTCTTGGTAGCTAAGGCATTTCACTTGTCGCCTCTTTGCAGTGTTTCCTGTACCAATAAACTGTCACGCTGCAGATCGTATGGTCTTGGTTAGCAGTCTGTGTTTGTCTGGATCACTGTTAGTACATATTGGAAATGGGGCTGCTTCTTTAATGTACTTGTTAACAGCTGCTTTGGGACTTCATAAAACTTCCCTTGGTCATGACACATTTGAAATTGGTTTGCATTAAATATACACATTGCTCTCTACCCCCCTTCCTTCTAACAAGAATGTTAACAGCTCTGTGGCTACAGTCAATAGCAAGAGTGAATTCTCTTATATTTGCAGGATAATCTTGGAAGAATTAGAATTACTTTCTGTAGTTTCTCTTTATCAATACAATCCCTATAATAAACTTTACATAAAGCCAAAACTTTGACTAGGATTGAATTTCAGGTGTTGTTCTCCCCCACCCCCCCTCCATACAAACACATTTTGGTATAAAATTGTTTGGTTCTAATTAACAGTTACAGTAGGAGAATGAAATATCCATTTTTGTTTTAAGGCTTGGATATGCTGATCTTCTCATTGTGACTTGGTAATGAAGTTCTGTGTTATAGAAAATAAGTGACCTTGTCACACTGTATATATGGATTTAAAATGTGCCAGGTCAGAATTGGAGCTCTCTGTGGAGAAGCATAGGATATAATATACTACAGGCATTGGAGAGCAACTTCTTGATTTTCTGACGTGCCCTGAAAAGTATAAAAAGTGGGGAGGTATATCTTGTGTGTGTTACCCATGTAACTATAAAGCAAGAGCAATGGTGGGACTGCAGAACAGTTTAATTTCTAGTGGCAGTGCCTTTTTTGGAAAGGTTGTGTTACTTACATCGCACTAGAACTTTCTTTTTTTCTTTTTACTGTTGGGGGAAAATAAACAGCTGTAAGAAGTTCCAGATGTCAGAAGTCTGCTTAGACTTTTACAGCATTACTTGGCAGAACCGTGCAGTTTATATTATGTTATCATTTTCATCCAGGGAACAACTCTCAAATTGCCCGCACGACAGAATGGTAGCAAGACCTTTTCACAGGATCACTGATTACATCAGAGATGCACTGCAGAAATGAAATGCGGTAGAGGAAATTTGGAGGGGAGGGGGAGTCAGAAGCCGAACTTTTTAACAGTTAAATTGCCGTTCTTCTTTCCCTCAGTGGGAAAAGGCAAAGCTGCTGATCCCTTTCTCTGATCCTTTGAGCCTGCCAGTCTCCTGGAATTCCAGATGATCACACCACTTCCTTAAATTGATAGGAAAAATTGCTTCGCCCCATATCAGATATTGCTTTGGAAATATTCATGCCCTATGCATTTTATTTGGTAGTCACTCTCAAGAGTGTTCAGTAGGGCTGAGACCAAAGTAAGAGTGCATGTGATGGCAGGTTTTATTTCTCACATCAGCAGCACCTCTTAATATGACTGCTTTATGTGTGTCTGTCCCCCCCC
>NW_015172633.1:70828-86969 GCF_001447785.1 Gekko japonicus | reverse complement strand
TCAAGAGAGTTATTACACCCTTTTGAGTCCATTGAAGTCAATGGGCTTAGACAGATATAACTCTGTTTAGGATTGGACTGTAACACACTTACTGTCCTGGAAAATGGGAAGGCAGACAGCAGCCACAGCACCCTCCGTGAGTAAGGAGGGATTTGGAAGGGGATTTGGGCATCTGATCGTCTTTGGATGATGGTGATCTGCTATCAACCAACGGGTGCAGGAATTCCAGCAACTGGGAGTGGGGGCTTCGGTGCCCTACTTAGTGCGTTGCCCCGTCCCCCCATAACTAGCGGAAGCAGGATGAATTAGGCAAAATATATTCACATTGGATTCATATGCATGATTAATAGGTTTCACCGTAGCATCTGGAAAAGGATCCAGGGAACCCTTAACTAATGCTGTACCCTTTCCATCCGCCTGCAGACAGAATTTGGAAAGATAACAACTGGTGGTGTTATCAGCTGTCCTAAATACAAGCTGCCCTGACATGGACAACCTAGGCTAGCCCAATCTCTCGGAAGCTAAGTGGGGTCGGCCCTGGCTAGGATGGGAGGCTACCAGGGAACATCAGGGTCGTGATAAACCACCTCTGAACGTCTCTTACCTTGAAAACCTTATGACGTCGCCATAAGTCAGCTGTGACTTGAGAGCACATTCCACCACCACCACCACCAAACACAAGCAAGTGTTTCACATCCTGCATAATGCTGACTCGCTTTCCTTCACCGATCACTGATTTTGTGATGTAGTTAGAACGTGCCCATGCTGCCTGTCCAGAATCCTATTCAAGGTGGCTCAGAAAGTAAAAACAATAAAATAATTAAAAACACTACATAAGAACATAAGAGACGCCAGTGTTGGATCAGGCCAAAGGCCCATCCAGTCCAACACTCTGTGTCACACAGTGGCCAGAAATACCAGGTGCCATCAGGAGGTCCACCAGTGCCATAAGTAACATGCCATGAGCCATAAGTAACATGCCATTAACGCAGCATAAAAACAAACAGCCTAAAATGATATTCACCAAAACAGTCCATTGGGCTAAAAGCAGACCTTGAAAGCAGCTATAAAAATGAAATCCCATTAAAAGCCTGAGTCACAAGAAAGGTTGTGTCCCAGTGCCGAAAGGACAATAAGGCAGGTGAACCTCAAAGTGGAGGGCATTTCAAAAGTGAGGGTGCCACCACAGAAAAAGCCCTGTCTCTGGGTGCCTCCCACTTCATGTCTACAGGCTGGGGCATGGAGAGCAGTGCTTGGGAAGAGGATCTGAACTTGAGGGCTGGACTGTTTGCTGCTCTTGTCACCAATCAGATTTACTGACTTTTTGCAAGACAAATATTCATCAGGTTCACTGTTTTCCCCAAGCCTTGGGAAGCCAGAGCCCACAGAGTATATTCTGTTTCCCCAAACTAGGTTGGCTCTCTGGTCCTACTTTGGCTGTGGGGGAAGATGAGGCAGAGTTGGCCTGCAGGCCTGGGGCTCATTTGTCGCCTCAAGTATTAGCTCTGGCGCCACCACTGCTGCCAGCACAGCCAGTCACCTGCCTTGAGAGTAGCTGCCTGGCTGGAGCCGCTAGGCCAGGGGTCCCTGAGCCTTCTGGCACCTTTGAAATGTTGAGACGGGGTGGTGAATGCCACCCCAAAATGGCTGCCACGGGTGGTGCCTCTTGTGGCAGCAGAAGCAGCAGCTCCAGCTCCAGCTCCACTGTGACCACACTCAAATATTTTAAAAATCTATTTTCTCCCATACAAACTTGTGTTGCTGCAACCCCGAGATGCCCCACCATAGCTACGGGCCCAGTTCCTAGGGTAAAAAAGCAGTGGAACAACAGAGGAGGCTTTTCTTTAGGTTTGTACGATCTCTGGATATGCACATGAAGCCAATTTAAGGCAACAGAGTGCACTGGTGTTTCTGTCAGTGGACTCTTGTGACGCTGCCGGCAGCTATCGATATTCTGCCCACCCCAGTGGTAGAACAGGGGATTTCAAACTGTGCAGTCCCTTGAAAGCTTATCAGGAGTCCCTTATTAAGAAAATCAATAATAGTGAACAAGCTTCCGTAAAAGACAGCTTGCCTAGCACTAACAGTCTTTCCTTCATTTTGGAGTTTAGAGCCAGTGTGGTCTAGTGGTTAGAGTGCTGGACTGGGAAGCAAGAGACCTGGGTTCCGATCTCCGCTCTGCCATAAAAGCTCACTGGGTGACTTCAGACCGATCACTCTCCCTCAACCTAACCCACCTCACAAGGCTGGAAGGGAGAACCACGTGTGGTGCCCTGGGCTCCTTGGAGGAAAGGTGGGATAAAAGTGAGCTAGATAGATTGAGGAGTGTGTTCGGGGCTATATGCTGAGGGTCAGAGAAGCATGCCCAAGATCACTGTCACTATTTTAAAAACACATGACAGCTATATGCACTGGTGGTCTTAGCTGTGGGACGGCTGCCCCAGGTCCCATGTCGGGGAGGGCTAGTTGCCATGTGCTGCCCCCTCTGCTATTGCTGCAACTCCAGAGGCAGTAATGACGAAGGAAGGAGGCTGGGGAGGGATCCTGCTGCCTAACAACTGGTTGCCAAGCAGCTGCCACCCCAGAGCTGCCAGTACCGTGACTCGAGGGGGGTCCACTGGCAATGGGTTGAAGCTGGGGGAGGACTCCTCCTTTTGCCCTACAGCCAAACTGCTGAGGCTGCAGCTTGAGGGCTGCCACAGCCGATTGGGAGCCCCGTCCTTGACTTTCTGCCCGGGGCCCCAGAATGACTATCTCCAGTCTATATGGCCCCCTAATTCCAATCAGGGCCATAGAGGGAGGGGAGAAGAAAGTCCCCCAGCGTATATTAGTCCTCTTAAGATACATTTTAACCCCAGCTGCCTTAAGCCCCTGTTGGCGAAGATGACAGGAACAATACAATTTTTCAGGACCACAGTTTGGTGTGGTCCTGGCCAGTTTGGTGTAGTGGTTAGGTGCGCAAACTCTAATCTGGGAGAACCGGGTTTGATTCCCCACTCCTCCACTTGCAGCTGCTGGATGACCTTGGGCGAGCCTTACTTCTGTCAGAGCTGTTCTCTCACGAGCAGTTCTCTCAGCCCCCACCTACCTTACAGGGTGTCTGTTGCGGGGAGGGGAAGGGAAAGGAGTTTGTAAGCCACTCTGAGACTCCGAGTGAAAGGCAGGGTATAAATCCAATCTCTTCTCCCTCTTCTTCTTCCTACATCTAAAGTTAGCCTTTAGATTGTGAGCTTCTTTGGGGCAGGGATCTGCCTTTTTTCTTATGTTACACTGTTCAGACACCAGGATCTCCCAGTAGCAGAAGAGGAGGAGGAGGATTTATACCCCACCCTGCACAAAGAGCAGGGAATGATCTATGGATAAGACCCTCAAACCCACAGCTGTTCAGAGTGGATACTGCTGGGCTGGATGGATCAATAGTCTGATTTGTTGTTGGTCAGCTTCACATTTTTTCTATTTACCATAGTTATAGTCCACCTTTCTTACTAATACTCAAAGTAGACTCACAGTATAAATTGATAACAGCCCGTACAAAGAGACATCTAATAAGCATAGTGTAAGTCAATGCAATGAATATGAGGAGGCATCAAATGAGCAGTGTACTAGTACAAGGATTACTGAAATCTGAGTCAGCATAGCACATTAGGCATGATACTTGTGGATATAATGAAGAAAAATAGTATTACATCAGTAGAAAACAATGAAATGACGACACGGTTATATGTGCAGAGAACTGATGATAACTTTCTATACATTGGTATAAATCTTAGCATGGCGCCATCTGTGGGTACTTAAATATGGAGACTGGGGCCATGGAAAGACAAGACAAATCTTTCTACAGAGCTGATGGAAGCCCCAGGTTTGCAGAAAAATCTGAAATCTTAAAAAAAAAAAAATGATAGAAACAGCACCTGTATCTTTAAGAAATGAATGCCCTCAGTGGCTGTTGCTGGGCAACCACAACAGTGTTACCAGCATTCCATCCTTGGTTTCTGTCAGCAAGAGGCAGCTTTAATCCTGTTTACTATTAATTGGGAATAAGCCACATTAAACCTAGTGGAACTTACATCTAGGTAAATATACACAGAGTCAGATAGAATATTACTGAAACTCCCAGGCTATTGGATTTGAAAAAAAATCCTTCTGGCAGAAATAAGTATCAAATCTGAGTTTAATTTGACCAAAAACCGCTGTTACCTGCTTGATAGCACAAAAGCAGGGCAAAAAGAGTCTCTTTTGTAGTGGTACGGTTGTCTTCTTTCTTCCTTCTGTCTCTCTGGTTGACTAGATACCAGAAAAGGAAAGAAAACATAAAATGACCCCAAAGACCATTGGCTTTGCTTGGAGGCATAGAACAGCATGGGGTGAAAATGAAATTAAAATCAGCTGCAGTTCTAGTGTTACAATGCTCTTAAATGAACGGAGCAGCAAAAGGACAGTCACCAGGAGGAAAAACTTACTTGCCACTAGCAATCTGGCAAGTGCTTCTGTAGAATACTGGTAGTGAGCTAGAGACAGTGGGCATTGAGAATGAACAGGAAGGAAGGCTGGAAGATTCAGAGGGGGAGCAAGGACGTGAAGGGGAAAACTAGAGTGGTGGAAGGGAAAGTAAACAGATAGATTGTGAGGAGGAAGTTTCCCTCCCTTGTGAGTTTCCCTCTTGTAAGACACTATTGTTAATGCACATCACCCAGTAAAGTATACACTGATGGAGCAAACAGGAAAATTAATAATTCCTTTTTAACTTAACGTATCTGTTCACAGTTTATTAGCTACAAATGTTTGTCTTCATTTTTCATGACCCTGCCCCACTCCAAGAGATCTTGATTCATTCATTAAATGGTGCTCAAACAGAACAGTTGCTGCTTTGAGAGAAGGGCTCCCACAGAAAGGTCAAATCCGAGACAGAGGAAATGCCTTTGTTTACAAGTTCTCCCACTTCCCAGCTGGGTCTCCATCCTGAACTGTCAATGATGATGTTGCAGAGAATCTGAATTGACTGGAGGATGTGCATAACTGGTGGCAGTTGGCCATGCTCGTATTAAAGATGTGAACAAATGAGAAGCTTAAAAAGGAAACTTTGTACCTTTCTTCATAGTCTCCAAGTGATAATGGAGAATGTAGGGAAGGCGATATCCTGGATTTTGCATGCTTACCGTTCAGTATGCATCAATACTTAGTATGCCAATGGCTATGCATAAGCAGCAGTTCCATAGGAGCTCAAAAAAAACCCTGAAGAGCATGATGTTGGCTACAAAATCAGCTACCGAAGAATCTCCACTTCCTTTGTAAAATAAAAATTGAGCGCTTTGGGTTGCGAAGATACTCATGAAAGAACATGGGGAATACTTGGTGAAATCTCAGAAGCATTACTGATGTGAGCAGGGAGCAGGCCAGGGGAGATTCCGGGTTGGAAGAGTGGCTAGGAGTGCCCAGCAGGTGTGCTAGTCAGTGGCATCACTGGCCAACACTGGGTATAGGCTTTGTGCTCAAAAAAATGGTAGCTGAAGTACCCTTTGGGTCGTCATGACCTGGATCCCACCCTAAATCTCTGCTCACAGAAGGACTGCTGTCAGTGGAGGGCAACTTCTCTGCCTTTCTTCTCTTTCTGCAGCCAAAATGTGTCGTTCCCCCCCCCCTCAGGCTACTCCTGTCATACATGGGAGTCCCCCAGAAACAGCACAAGGGGGAGGTCTGCTGCATGAGGGAGGGAACCAGCAAAAATTGTTCCCCTTTGTGCACATGGAAGTGATCACTGGAATTCAACCCCGTATCACTTGAACATATTCTGGCTGAATTTCCTTGGCATGTTGCCTATGTTGAACAACAACAAGCCAATGTGAAGATTTTATCTTCTGGAGATCTTATTTTTAACAAGGTATATCCTCCCTCTGGGTCTTTTAACTCTTCTATTACAGTTAAACGTTGATGAGTTATATAAATCACGACACCTTTTTTCTTCTCTGCAGATGAGGCTGGCTGCATATACTTTGCCCAATTTCTTATTTAAAATTTTCTCATGCACCTTTTAACATGAGTCTCTTGCATACAAATTATGGATAAATTTTGTTTCTTTAACCAATTAAATGTCTTAGATCATTTAGATGGGGAGTTTAGGCCGTTAATATTAACTGATAGGACCTTCATAGTATCCATTTCTCTCAATAAGTTGCAGCTTCATCGAGTTTGTCTTCTTCTTTATTTAAATCTTCTTTTCCTTTTCTCAATTCTTTCGATTCTTCTGGTTCTTTCCCAGTTAGTTCACTTGCCAGAAGTATGTGGCCTGTGTTGAACAACTTCACGCAGCCCTGTTCCATTCTTCTATTGCCCCAAGGGACTTATTTTGGGAAGTGATACCGTCTCTGTAGTAGGTACATGTCAGCAACCTGACAGCACATTCTGCATCCATGCACACTCTGCATCATTGCCTTCTGTTTTTCTCGAAGATAATTTCAGAAGATAGCTGGGTTGGTCGATCATAGAACAACTAGATTCAACCAACAAGATTTTCAGAGTATTCGCTTTTGAGAGGCAAAGCTCCCCATATCAGGTGAGGGACGCTTTGACTCTTGAAAGCTCATACCGCAAAAATCTTGTTGGTCTCTAAGCTGCTACTGGACCCAAATCTAACGGGCCTGTTTTTCTGTCTCCTTTCTATATAGCCAACGCATGATCTGTGCTCACATGTATACCTTTGTTGCCTTTTTGTGTTTCATGAGTTATTGTGCGTACACTCAACTTAATTTTTTTCTCATTCGTGCCACTTAATGCAAAACGAACAGCCGGTGCCAGGGAGTGGGGGATGCATACATGGAGCCCCCTAAACCTGTATTTTTGTTGTTGTTGCAGAAATCTGTAGCTGCAGTATCCCAGTGATGTGAAGTTATCTGGTGACCAAGATGTCTCTTTTACCAGGCGAAAATTCAGACTATGACTACAGTGCCCTGAGCTGTGCTTCGGAGGCCTCCTTCAATCACCCTTTCTTTGCTGAAACAGATGCGCTCAAGGGAGTCTTCTACCAGCGAGCCAAGCTAATCCATCCTGGGGCAGACCTTTACGAAAGCATTCGCCCAGAAGACCGAAAACATCACATCATCATCAACGTGGGAGGGTTTAAATACTTGCTCCCATGGACCACCCTTGATGAGTTCCCCATGACCCGCTTGGGCCAGCTGAAATTTTGCAACAACTTTGACGACATCCTCAATATTTGCGATGATTATGACGTGACCTGCAACGAGTTCTTTTTCGATCGCAACCCCGGGGCGTTTAGGACCATCTTGACTTTCCTGCGGGCAGGGAAGCTTAGGCTCTTGAGAGAGATGTGCGCGCTTTCGTTCCAAGAGGAGCTACTGTACTGGGGGATTGAGGAAGACAACTTGGAATGGTGCTGTAAGAGGAGGTTCCTGCAGAAAATGGAGGAGTTCGCGGAAATGAACGAAGCAGAGGACGACTTCGTAGACGGAGAAAACCCTTCCGAAGCAGTGGAGGAGACGAAAGCTGGCCTCTGCATGAAAAGGCTGCAAGACATGGTGGATGCCCACGAGTTCTTGTATTGTGAGAGGTGTTTGCCTGCTTATCAGTGCTGTTTGTGACAATTACTGCTGTTAACTTGTCTATCAGCACCATGCCTGGCTTAAGGGAAGAGGAGGAGAGAGTAAGTTGAACTTAGAGTTGGGGGACAAAACTCTGTGGTAGACATATAAATTGTCAACTCTGGTCACTAACTATGGAGAATAAAGATGGCTTCCTAGTCATCTGTGATGAGGGGGAGGGGGCTTTGTAAATTGGAATAAAGCTGGGATTTTAAAACAAAAGGGATAGCATCAGTGTGTGATAGATCACCAATATACATGTAGTGTGCATATGCCTAGTAAACATGAGTTTATGGCTTTGTAAGGTTTCTAGGTACTTTACTTCCAATTAAATTATCAGGGGGGAATCCAGAGGGCAGCTTCCTGCACTGGGAGTTTGTGCTCTAGCAAAATGGATGTGCATGGGCCATTAAAAAAATCTTAATACATTTTCATCCCATCCTTCCTCCAAGAAGCTCAAAGGTAGCGTACATGGCTCTCCTTTTCTCCATTTTATCCTCGCATCAACTTTGTGAGGTAGGTTAGGCTGAGAGGCAGTGACCGGCCCAAAGCTCACTCTGTAAGCCTGACAGCAGAGTGGGAATTTGAACCCAGGTCTCCCAGATCCTAGAGCTGCACTGGTTTACGCTGGGTTTTGTAGGGTATTCTTTTATGTGGGCTGCAGTATCTGTACTGCCCATAGTGTTTTGTATAACTGGGATACTGATATATCTTCCATGCAGCTTTTAAAGCTGAGATGTGCTTGCCGTGGCTCAGAGGTAGAGCATCTCCCCAGCTTCAGATCCTGGGTTCAGTCCCTAGTTTAGGAACAGGTAGCAGGTGATGTGAAAGACCTCTACCAGAGAACCCTGGAGCCGCTGCCAGTCTGGGTAGATAGGACCGAACTTGATGGACAATGGTCTGATTCAGTATAAGGCAGCTTCATGTGTTCCAGTGCCTGCCACCCCTACCTCCAGATACTCACATTTAGTAACCACCGACAGTAACTTGTGATTAAGTCCTACTGAAAGCAGTGCAGTGGAACTGTTACAACTAAGTTAACCCCTTGGGTGAGGGCAGTGGCATGCTTCACCTGTGTCAGAGCCCAGCGGAAGATATGCTACAAGCATTCAGGGCCAGAGGCTACTAACATGGGTCCAAGACAGAGAAGAGTCATTGTTAGGACAGACATTGTTAATGGGTCCAAGACAGAGAAGAGTCCATTGTTAAGGAGGCATCCAGGAGCACTCCCAAACTCCTCACCTCCGGCACTGGCACCAACGGTGCCACATCGAAGATTGGGAGCAGGATCCCCAGCCCCGAACCACCCTGAACCACCCTGACCCAGGCACAGGACCTCCGTCTTCGTCAGATTCAGTTTCAGCCGACTCAGCCTAAGCAAACAAGCCACGGCTTGTAATGCCTGGTCTAGATCTTCTGGTCTGGAGTCGGACTGGCTGCCCAACATCAGATAGAGCTGGGTGTCATCAGCATACTGGTGGTGACACCCCAATCCATGCCTCCGCGCAATCTGGGCAAGGGAACGCATATAGATGTTAAATAGCATTGGCTCCTTGAGGCACTCCACAATCTAGTAGGTGCCTCTTGGACTGCTGTTCCGCTAGTCCCTGACCTTGGAGGAAGGAAGCGAGCCATTGCAAAACCCTGAATCCCAATGTCGGTGAGGTGACGGACCAGTAACTGATGGTCGACTGTGTCGAATGCCACCGACAGGTCCATCAGCATCAACACCGCTGATCCGCCTCAATCCAGATGCCTACGAAGGTCATCTGTGAGAGCAACCAGTGCCGTCTCTGTCCCGTGGCCAGGACAAAAGCCGGACTGGAAGGGGTCTAAAATGGAAGTGTCCTCCAAAAAGCTCTGTAGCTGACTCGCTACCGCCCTCTCTATTAATTTGCTCAAGTAGGGCAAATTGGAAACCGGCCAATAGTTGGCCAATTCAGCCGGATCCAAGGATGTTTTTTTCAACAGAGGGCAGACTACTGCTTCCTTAAGCACCCCGGGGAACTGTCCCTCAATGAGGGATTTGTTGATGATCTCCCTCAAGGTGCCTCGGAACCCGTCACAGCCAACTTTAATTAGCCATGACGGGCACGGATCAAGGCAACATGTGGTAGGGCGAACAGCTAGGAGCAGTTTGTCAACTTCCTCTAGGCTGAGTGGGTCGAAATGATCCAGAACTAAAATCGAAGACGTGCATGGAGCCTCGAGCTCGCTCACTGTATCAACTGTGGCAAGGGAGGTCACGGCGGAGTGACAAGACCTTATCTGCAAAATGGCTCAAAAATGCCTCAAAGCCTATATCCGATTCCCTAGCACCTACCTTCCCCCCCCAATTTTAAACACAAACATCTTAACAACAAAATGAATTCCAACATACATAAAATCAGATAGAACACAACAAATACAGTGGAGCAAACTATGGATGTGATGTTAAGTCCTATGCTCATTAAAAGCAGGAAATAAAATATACTGTTTCAGGAAATATAGATTGAACAATCGGGGGAAAAGAAACCTATGTTTGGAGGGGATTTCCCCACCTTTATGACATTTCATTCCCTCCAAAGAAGAAATGAGAGGCATCCACTTGTCCAAAAAATGAGATGACTTAGAATATGGATCTGTAGGGTTAACTGTTACTGAGATCTTCTGCATAACCGTAAGGTCCCAAGTTTTAACCTTCCTCAATGTTGAAGATGGAGGTTTACCCTTCTTCCTGTTTGTTGCAATACACAAATGTTCCATCGCCAATAAGGCTGAAATAAGCTTAAGTTTTGGTGTATCAATATCTTTGGAATCTTTCTACAGAAAGGATGCAACTTTTGTGGGGTAAGAAACCATCTTGACCAAAATTTGAAAGATAAAGTTTGAATATTTAGTGCCTCTGAGGTGAATGCATATGATGTCCAGATTTATGCCAGTCATAATCAGTTAAGAAAACCCCAAGATCTCTTTCCCATATATTCATAACTGTTATCCTATTCTAATTAATGGTTCCAGTTAACATTATAGTACGGTTTTGAGATAATGCCTTTATCTGCCAGATCGGGGGCAAGTATCAGCTTTTCAAATGCTGTATTTGCCCCTGTTGACTTTAGTAAAACCTGCAGTACAATAAATATTTCTAATTTGGAAATAAAAGAACCAAGGAATTTTCATGTCTGGAAAGGTTTTTCCCCAAGAAATGACCATTAGATTATAAAATGTGATATTTATAACAACCATGATGAAGCCATTCAGAGATTATATTTGTTTGCTGTCCCCATCACCTACCACCTGATGCTTTTAACTGGAAATGCTGGGGATGGAACCTGGGACCTTCTGCAAGGTGAGCAGATGCTCTACCACTGAGCCATGGCCCTTCACTAAAGTTCCCAGAAGGACAAGTTTGCTGAGTGTGAGGACAAGGATTGGTCCTTGGAGTCAGCCGACTGATTGGTGGGGCCATTGTCCAAGCTAGGTGCCACTTCTCAGGCAGTGAATTCCACCTCCAGTGTTTGTTGCAGTGAGACAATGCAGGAGACGTAAGGTGCTGGAATGAGAATCCTGGTTCAAGGACATCAGTACATGCACTATTGCTATGGGTATGCCGGTATTACATCCGTGCTGCTGCATCAGACTTGTTAAGTGGGGATGACATAACAGCATCATTAAACACAGACATTTGGGAATCCAGGTCTAATCATGTGAACGTGCATAGAGAGGTGGTCATCATAAAGCTGAAATGGCAAATACTGTATTAGCACCACTTCCCCTCAGTCACTAGGAAGTGGGAGCATGGTAGCACTCAGCATAGCAAATGATAAGGGGTCATAAACGATCATCTCTTCATATGTTTGCAGCCATGGTATTTTAAGTGGCTAGTACCTTTTAGTCATCTGTTCGTTCCATTGCTACAAGCAGGACAAAAGTTATACCACATTAGTGGCATATTAAAATAGAGTAGCTGTTTCTGTCAAATGTGATCCAAGATATAAAGCAGCACTAAAGTAAATCTATTCACAGTCGGGCAACTTGCTGAGTCAGTCCTTTCAGAGGGTTTCATGAGAATTCTGGCAGTTCCCTCCATTCAAACTGCATGTTAGAAATCTTAATTTCTCCCCCCTTTTGAGCATTATGTTCTTTGGTGTTTGCAAATTGCGGCATCTGTTACCCTAGCATAGCATTTTCACACTCAGTTTTGCACAGTTCAGGGTGCTGGGAACTCACCACAGGGGACAGTAAATATGGTCAGGAAAGAAAGCTAGGGAACACTTTGTGATGGCTTCATGCTACCTGCGTGTATGTGCTACCACAGAGATTCCTGGAGTGAAAACATAATGTATCAGGCATCAAAAAGGTATATTTTGTAAAACCTTTGGAAACACTCAACTTGAATATCAGTGGGAGAAGTGTTTGGACTGTGAACTAACTTTATAGCCAGTACAGCTATTCCATTGAATTACAGTTCTGGCCAGGGGTCATTTCGCAGAAAAAGAGGTGCAGGAGCTTATTAGCATAACTCATTAGCACAACTTATTTGCATATGCCACACCCCCTGACATCACCGGAAGTCTGTCAGAAAGCAACACCCACCGCTTAGGCTCCACTGGACTGTTTTGGATTGCTAGCTATTGGGGGGGGGGACGTGCAGATCTGTCCTCGCAGAGGACGGAGAGCTTGTACCGTAATAAAACTTGGTTTTAAAGGTTCCAGTGGACTGTTTTTTTTGGGGGGGGGGGCTCTGCAGCTTACCTGGCTGCTTCTTGCTCTGACAGGGCTGCTGGGAGCAGGGGATGGGGCTTGTTGCATGTGCCCACCCCCCTGGGCGCTTTACTGCCGGAGCTCCGCTCCTGTGCGCTCCTGCAGGAAATGACCCCTGGTTCTGGCACTTCATTAATGCAGCCTCTGTCAACTTGCATGCTAATCAGGCTAGTTCTCGTTCTGTTTGTTTAACTGCTGGTATATGGTGATGGCTGACGGCTTTGGAGGTTTTTTATAAAGGGATGGGACAGATGTACGGAAGCTAGGTACTATTAACCATGGTTCTAAGTGGAACCACTATATATGGAGACAGCCCTGAATTTTGGAGGGATGATGGCTTGCCTGATCTCATAGTAGCTGAGCAGGGTCAGCCACAGTTAGTACTTGGATGGGAGACTCCCAAGAAAGACTGGGGTTACTGTGGTGAAGAAGGGAGTGGCAGACCACCACTGCTCATTGCATGGCTTGAAGACGCCATGGTCCTGGGGTCGCCATGAGTCAGTTGTGACTTGACAGGACAATGGCTCAGGGGTAGTGTTCATATTTTATACGCAGTAACCCCAGGTTCACTCTCTTAACATCTCTAGAACTTTCTGTGCCAACTGGGGTCGCCATGAGTCAGTTGTGACTTGGCAGGACAATGGCTCAGGGGTAGTGTTCAGATTTTATACGCAATAACCCCAGGTTCACTCTCTAACATCTCTAGAACTTTCTGTGCCAGAAGTCCTGAACAGGATCAGTGGTAGACCATAGGCTTTGCATGGCATGCAAAAGGTTCAGTCCATGGAATCTCCAGGGGAAAGGTCTCAGGTGGCCGATGGCCCAGTTCCTTGGAGAGTAGCTGCTAGTGAAAACAGGCAATGCTGAGCTATTCTGGATATACATTTTCGTGTGCACACACACTTCTTCAGATACATAATATGCATGCACACGAACGCTTATACCCAGAATTAAACTTTGTCTTAAAGGTGACTCTGGACTCAAACTTTGTTCTGCTGCTTCAGACCAACACGGTTGGCTACCCACCCGAATACTGGGCTAGATGGACTAATGGGCAGCTTTGTATGTTCAGTACCAAATTCTTTGTATGTTCACTACCAAATTCTGGGAACAAACAACAGTCAGGGCTGTCACTCATACAGCTTGCCTGTGTGCTTCCCAAGAGGCATTTGGTGGGCCATTTTTTAGGAACAGAATGGTGAAATAGGTGAAGCTTGCTGTGAAGAACCAGGGACATTCTTAGAAAAGACGTTCCTGAAACTTTACCGACTACTTGACGCTCACACAATATCCTTTTCTCCTTCCGTTCCAGGGTGAATGTTCTCAGATGTGCTACAACATTTTCATAGTGGAATCTGTCTGTGTGGGATGGTTTTCCTTGGAGTTCCTTCTGAGGCTCATCCAGGCTCCAAGCAAGTTCACTTTTCTGAGGAACCCGTTAACCCTGATTGACATAGTGGCCATCCTGCCCTATTACATCACTTTGTTATTAGATACCACTTCGGTGAGCAGTAACAAAAAGCCAACCTCTGGCAACATCTACTTGGACAAAGTTGGCCTGGTGCTCCGCATACTACGTGCCTTGAGGATTCTGTATGTCATGCGACTGGCCAGACACTCCCTAGGCCTGCAGACACTGGGGCTCACTGCCCGTAGGTGCACCCGTGAGTTTGGCCTCTTGCTGCTTTTCCTTTGTGTAGCCATTGCACTCTTTGCACCTCTCTTGTATTTGATTGAAAATGAAATGACAAACTCTCAGGAGTTCACCAGCATCCCTGCTTGCTATTGGTGGGCCGTGATCACCATGACAACAGTGGGCTATGGGGATATGGTACCCAGAAGCATCCCAGGCCAGGTGGTAGCACTAAGCAGCATCCTGAGTGGTATCCTTCTCATGGCCTTTCCCGTTACATCAATCTTCCACACGTTTTCCCGTTCATACATTGAGCTAAAGCAAGAGCAGGAAAGAATGATGTACAGGAGGGCACAGTTCTTAATGAAAACAAAGTCCCAGTTAACCAACGCATCACAAGGGAGCGACATACTTCCAAGTATCTCTTCAGAGACCAGGGACAACCGCTGAAATGGAAGTTTCCACATCGGCCTGTTGCTGAGCAAACAGTAACATTTCAGCTTGGCATTTGCTTCGAGAGGCATTGGGGAGATTTGTATTGTAGAAATAACATGCAAAGGGATTTTAGCCATTCAGAAAGCAGAGTCTTATTTTATTGTAATGCATAGTAGCATTATTATTTGAGGAGGTGGTTCTGAATCAATTGCACAGTTGATGTGCAAGATTATAAAAGTAATTTATTATTTTTTAATATATAGTAATAGGCTCTGCTAACCAAAAGGAAAATAGTGTAAAATGAGCATAGCTCTTGCAACATAAAAAGGCAAGCCCTTTTCCAGGAAAACAACTGTGAATATCAATATTTTGATCATTCTTTTAATTGACTTTTTTGTTGTTTATTTATACCAGTCCGTGTGAATTAGAACCTCTCACGAGTACCAAATTAATCCTTGGGAGGAGTAATTCCCTTACTTGTATCAGAGTTAAACATATGAGCAGAGGTCATATCGCGGGGGATCGCAGTTCCCCCAGGTGAGGTATGGGGGGCGGGGCACATGACGAAGCCCCGCCCCCTGCTTCCGGCCGCCCCGCTTACGGCCCTCATTCAGCCAGGAGGAGGCAGGAGAAGAGGGCCCCGCAGGGGGCTCGGCAGTGGATCTGCAATGCCGCTGGTGGTGGCCGGGACCGGTGGGGGCGGGGTGTGTGGCCTTATGACACCCGGTGATGTCAGGGGGTGTGGCCTTAAGACACACTTCCGGTGATGTCAGGGGGTGTGGCCTTATGACACACTTCTGATGATGTCAGGGGGTGTGACATATGCTAATGAGTTATGCTAATGAGTTCCCCTAGCTCTTTTTCTACGAAACGACCCCTTCATATGAGTCACACTGGCAAAAACAGTCAAGTTTTCTTTGTTACTCAAAGGTCCCCTTTTTAGCCTCCTTTCTGTGTTCTGACCAGGCTCAGACCGCCTAGCTTTCCTTTCCTTTTATTCCATTAGAAGCTCATTGATTCATAAATCTTGAGCCGTGGAAAATATTTTTCCTTATTTTTTGGATACAAGGGCTAAAAGGACTGAAACGTATTTTGCAATTGCTAAGGTCAACTTAGGATCCTTATCGCTTATCAAAAGAGCCAAGGTTTCTGGAGTATAAGGGGATGGTGGATTAATTGAAGGCTTCGTATAATGATCCCTTATAATTTCAAAGAACCTACATTCGATCAGGGCATGAAAGGATGTATCAATCCTATTAAGACCAGAAGGGCAAATTCTATTGGAATAAGGCGACCTCTTAACTTCAGGTACCGAACACAACAAGCAGTTTTAGATCATTTTCTGGGCCAAAATAAGCAGTCACAACATTTTTTTTTCAAACTGAGACATAATTTAAATTAACAACAGTGATTCCCTTGTTTCTAAAGCACCTGTCTTGCTTGCCATTTGGTGTGTAACACCTTTTGTTAGATAAAAATAGCCAAACATGGAATTTCTCCCTATGACATGGTTTTGTTGGTGTTCAGGGTGGCTAAAGATTGGCTTGCAGGGTGTCCTGTATCTGCATTCAGACAACTGTAAGTAAACTGTGGTTTGTATGTGATGAGAACCAGCCTCAGAAGTCCATGGGCTTATGCACTCCACATTCACACCCTGTATGTGCCTGGGAAGCTGAAGGGTTTGCTGCTTCTAAACAAGCCATAGCTTGTTGTGACATCTGAACAGCTACAGAAT